>NW_004955416.1:10901584-10903565 GCF_000276665.1 Chinchilla lanigera | reverse complement strand
TCAGCAGTGTCCAGTTTGAAGCATGACTTTGCTCAGACCGGTAGACAATCCTAGCAAATTGGCAGTAAAATTAGGGCAGGGTACTACATAATCCCAACAAGCCAGCAGTAGGATTAGGGTGTGGTGTTGGCTATAGGACTTTCACATCCATGGAAGTTCAGAGGGAATCTGACATCTTACTATAGGGTTTGGTCCTGAGCCATTCAGCTTATAACACTCTCCAGGTGTCTCCTGCCAGCCTGCACATGGCTCCGAGGGCATGGATGCCTCTTGTCATTACCCCTCATGCAGTCATGGGGGTAGTTCAATACTAGGGGGAGCCTTGAGATGAAGCCAGTTCCCCACTGCTCTGAGTTCCAGGCTCAGTTTGCCCTTCTGTACAACGCATCAAAACAAGCATGCTTTTCAGGGGACATAGCAGTCACGTGGACTTGAGTCACTCACCAGCTGCTATAGCACATAGCACCTCTGCTGTTCCACTGGTGCATTCTTCCTGAGGCCTCTGGAATTACCTGCTTTCACTGTGTGTCTGCAAATTCCATCTTCCTTTCTCATACAATCCAGGAACAAGGGAGAAGGTGCAGGTTGCCCCTTCATTTTTCTGCATTGTGGTGTGTCTCTTCAATTTGTCTGCAGGCTGCAATTTTCCCTTCAGGACATTCCTGGGTCCCAGGGATCCACTTTGTCCTTCTTTCCTTTACCAAGTTATTTACCAGTGTCTGTATTCTGAATCTTGGAGAGGTTGATTCGTTGCTGCTTACTGCTCTGCCATCTTCCCAGAAGTCTTCATTAGTTTCAGTAGTTGTTTTATTGATTCTTTAAAGTTTTCTATGGAGAATATCATGACACATCATCACAGACAGTTTTATTTCTTCCTTCTCATTTCAGGTTCCTTTTATTTCCTTTTCTTGTCTTCTTGCATTAGCTAAGACTTTCAGTAAAATGGTAAAAAGGCAACATGAGAAGGCATGTCCTTGCTCGGTTCACGATCTTAGCGGGAAAGCTTCTAATTTTTCACTATTAGGTATGATACTAGTTAGCTGTATATTTTCTTTTTTTTTTTTTTTTCTTTTTTTGTATTGAGTTTTGCATGTTTATTTTGTATTTAGTGACTATAAATTCGCTAGTTCTTTTTTTTTTTTTAGCTGTATATTTTCTTATAGCTACTTGGTCAGGTAGAGAACTTTCCTCCTATTCCTAATTTACTAAGTTTTTTTTTTTTTTAATCATGAATAGATACTGGACTTGGGAAATGCTTTTTTTGCATCTATTGACACAGTGTGATTTTTTTTCTTTTTTCATGTTAATGTGATAGATTTAAAATTTTTGAATCTTGAAGAGTACTTGCATAGCTGAGGTAAACTTTGCTGGGGTATATGACTGTTTTTACACATTGTTGGATTTGATTTGCTAATATTTTATTGAGGATTTTGCAGCTATGTGTTCATGAGACACAGGTGAATAACTTTTTCTTAACATTTTACTTTTTAATTTTTATCCTCCAATCAGATGTACATTTTAGATATACATAATGATCATACTCATCATTGAATTTGTACCTGTACATAACTTGTTTCTTTTTTCCCCATTCCCCTCCCCACTTACAAAAGCTTTGTTTCCATTTTTTCTTTCCTCATATCTTTTTCTTTTTCCTTTCTCCCTTCCCTTTTCCTTGTCCCCCTCTTCATTTGAACATTTTTCTCCTATTTCATAATACATTATACATTTCCTTTTTCCCCACTGTTATACATTTTGGTCCTTGTTATGGCTGATACATTGTGTCAACTTGAGGAGTCTAGAGGCTTGGCTAAGTGACTCAGCAGTTCTACATCCTGGGGTGAAAAGGACATGCCCTTACCACTCTGGGATGTTGTTCACTGTGTCAACTTGAGAAGTTTAGAAGGTTAACTGAGTGACTGAGCAGGGGTCAGGTCCTTACTTTGTATCATCCTGAGCCTGTGCAGGAAGAGGGCAGGAGATG
>NW_004955416.1:10891755-10900019 GCF_000276665.1 Chinchilla lanigera | reverse complement strand
GTGTAGACAGATTTCCTGCACTCTCTTGTATATGATTCTTTGGGTGACTATTATAAATATCTTATAAGATATGTGTCCTGTATGATATTGTTCTCCTAGTAAAACCCCAAACCAACACAATGTCTCACTTAACTGTATGTCCAATTCTTTTTCCCTGCCAGAGAAGTTTTCTGCCATCATGTCTGTAAACAGGGTTTTTGTATCATTTGTGCTATCTCCTGCTCTTTCATTGACTCCAGTCGATCTTAAGTTATGCTTTGCCTTATCTAGTAGCTGCTGGATTGATTTCTTGTGGTCCCTTGCCATTTTTAAGAAATCTTTTTTTTAAATGATTGCTAACTTCAAGCCTGTCTTCTATGTCTGAGATTCTGTCCTCATATTGACTTATTCTGTTGCAAATACTGTCAGTGGAATTTTTAATCTCCTGGATATCTGCTTGAATCTGTCTTATGGATTCCATTTCTTTCCTATGTTGGACATTCACGGTTTCCCATCATTTTCCTCAGCTCCTCTTTTTTTTTTTTTTTTAAATCTGTATCGGCTCTAGAGTCACTAAGCATGTTTTTCATTGTGGTCACCATCTTTTTTGTCTTTTTTTGTTGCTGTTTTTTGTTTTTTGAGACAGTGTCTCATTGTATATTTCAGGCTGCCACTGTAGCCCATACTGGCCTCAAACTTGCAGGAATCCTCCTGCCTCAGCCTCCCAGTGCTGGGATTACAGGCATGTGCCAACATACCTGGCTCACCATCTGTATAGTTATCTGAGAAATTATTTCTGATTTGGCGTTTTTTAGCACCTTGTTCACTAGCTTTGTTGTTCCCATGTCAGAGGCCAGGTTGGTGGCTTTCAGCCTGTTCTACTTCATTGACCCCTCGGTTTGCCTTTAGTGAACTGGATGTCTGCGGTTGCACCTTGTTTAAGTGTCTTCTCATTTTCTATTTGTTTGTTTGTTTAATTCCTGGGTTGATATTAATAAATTGCTTATAGTAAATAGTTTTATTGCTAGTATTTAGAACCCTTAGGAAATGACTATTTCTCAGAGGTGTGTTCCAGGTGTAGCTGGCTTTTGGGTTTTGAATTTGATGCAAGATCCTACCTCTTCAATTTATTGGGAATGAGAAGTTGCTTCCTGCTGGGCCCAGCCCCTGGTTCTTTGTCACTGGCCCACAGTATTTTCTATGACCCTTAGGCAATCTCAGTCTTGGTATACCAGGAAGAACAGCTGGTTAGAACAACTATGCCACTCTGGCTAAAGTGGTACAATCAGCAAATAACAATAGCATCAAACACAGCCTAGAAAATGACAAACTGACCTAAGCATTATTGCCACCTTTAACTGTATGAACTAGATTTTGTGGTTATACAACAAAATCTAAAAAAACTCCAGAAAATTGTATGCAATAAATAAGCCCTCAATATGCCAATTTTATCCTCAGGGGAGAAAACTGAAAAGGGGTTATGGGGAAAAAATAGAAAAATTAAAGATGAAGAGATTAGAAGCAAGGCTGGAGGACAAGGGGGAATCACATGCAAACTTTGGCAAACTGGTGCAGAAGACAGAGGGAAAGAGAGAAGGAAGAAACAGAAGAACAGAACAGAACCACCACAAAAAACCATGTTCACACTCATAAAAACAATGTCAAACAGTGAAAAGAACCCCCCAAAAATAAGAAAAGAGAGAAGAAAAATAAAATGTCCACTTCAAGATTTGTCTCTGCTGTCACTGGTAGACAATATGTGCAGCCACAGTCCAGATCCATGTTGATTTATCCCAGGAAGTCAGCAGCAGCTTTATAGTGAAACAGAGGATAATCTCAGTGACCCTGCACCTTTATTTCCCTTGAAATTCAGGTGGGTGTCTGGCTGTGAGGCTGGATCCAGACCCATTTAGCCTGCAGCAGTCAGTGCACCTTCTGCAGGCTTGAACTCAGATGGAGCCAGCAGCTGTTTTGAGTTCTTAGCTCATCTGGCCCTCTCCATGCAGTTGCCCTCTCCCCTCTGACGGCCAAATCCAGGCCACTCACCAGCCATTGCAGTCCATGGCATCCACTCCTCCATCGCACTGCTACATCTCTCCATGGAGGTCTCTGGGGTTGTCAGCAGTCACTATGTGTCTGCAGGTTTGAACTGTTGTCCTCACAGAGTCCCCACTCAGGGAGAAGGTGCTGTCTGCCACCACCTTCTTCTTTGAAGTTTCTCTGTTTGTTCTCCCTGTGGGCTTCTACTATTGCTTCAGATCCTTCCTGGGTCCACGGACCCACTTTCCTTCTTCTGTTCCTCCCATTGCTA
Organism: Chinchilla lanigera; assembly: GCF_000276665.1. Classification (NCBI taxonomy): domain Eukaryota; kingdom Metazoa; phylum Chordata; class Mammalia; order Rodentia; family Chinchillidae; genus Chinchilla; species Chinchilla lanigera. The sequence goes on along the minus strand of NW_004955416.1, from coordinate 10,897,729 downwards.
TACTGGACAGCACATCTGGACAGCACACCTCAAAGAGGCTCTTTCTCTACTGCTTACCAGTCTGCCATCTTCCTGGAAACCTCAAATTTCTTTTTTAGGGGTAATCCTTTGTCTGGTTTTGGTATAAGAATAATGATGGCACCATAGAATGGGTTAGAAAATATTCTTTCTGCTCTAGAAAACTGGTGTAATTTCTTCTTTCTTCTTTGGTAGAATTTGCCAGCAAATTCATATAGGCTTATTGTTTTACTGCTTTAGATAGGACTTATTGATTTAATTTCTTTCCACCAGTTTTTTGGGTTTTTTTGTTTTTTTGTTTTTTTTTTTGTACCAGGAATTGAACTCAGGGCCTTCTGCTTGCCAGGCAGGTGCTTGTGCCGCTGCGTTATATCCCTGGCCCTAATTTCTTTCTTAGATATAAACCTATTCAAACTTCTGTGAAGTCTGGCAGATTGTCTCAAGGAATTGGTTCATTTCATTTGGCTTATCAAATTTGCAGGCATAGAAGTTTTACAGTATTCTTTTTTTTTGTCTTTTTGAGACAGAGTCTTGCTATCCAGTTCAGGCTGGCCTTGAGCCCATTTTGTAGCCCAGGCTGGCCTTAAACTTGCAATGATCCTCCTGCCTCAGCCTCCTCAGTCCTAGGATTACAGGCATGTACCACCACGCCTGGCTTGTTTTGTTTTTCTGAGACAGGGTTATGCTATGTAGTCCAGGCTGGCCTTGAACTCACTGTTTAGCCCAGGCTGGCCTCAAACAGCAAGCTTTGTGCCTCAGCCTCCCAAGTGCTGGGAGTAGAGGTGTGTGATTGCAATCACTTTGTTTTGTGACAAGCTCTTTAATTTGGATGTCAGGTATTTTGTCTCAGCAAGGAGAAAAGTAATCAAGACACAATCCAATAGAAAAGTGGGCAAAAATGCTTGTCAGGCAACTTACAGAAGGCAATCCAAATGGCAAAAAAAATATGAAGAGATGGTTAAGGTCTTTAGTACTGAAGAAAATTTTAGTTAAAAATAATTACAGTTCATAATCATCAGATTGGGAAAACATCAAACCTATCAAACTCATGTTGGTCATGATGTGGTCAGATAAATAGAAACAGTCACATATTATTAGCAGACACAATAAGCTAGGGGCCAGGGATATAGCTCAGTGGCACAAGTGCCTGCCTGGCAAGCACAAGGTCCTGAGTTCGATTTCTGGTACCAAAAAAAAAAAAAAAAAAGAAAGAAACAATAAACTAATATAAATATTGTGAAGCTAAAGATAATCTATGATGTGAGAATCCTACTTTTGAGTTTATATCTTTGTATATAGCTTCATAAACATGGTACTGGGGATTGTTTACGGGTTAGCATTGTGCTGAACTGTTTTTCTCTTCAGTTCTCAGTGACTGAGTAGGTGAAGACAGCTAGATCCTTAGGTCTGTCCTCTAGTCAATGGCAGTCCCATTTTTAAAAATCTCCATGTATGAATCAAGTATTGGAAGCATCTGGAAACTCCAACGCAAAAAAGAAGACATACACATATGCTGAGTGTGGTGGTGCACGCCTATAATCCCAGCACTTGGGTGGCTGAGGCAGGACTACTCTAAGTTCAAGGCCAACCTGGGCTACATAAACAAGTTGAAGACCAGCCTGCATTATACAGCAAGACCATGTCTCAAAAAAGAAAAAAGACTTATATATTTAAATATAAACAATATACTTTTATACATACATGACATGAAAAAGAAATGTACACAGGCAGGTAATCAAGCCTTGCTCAGATTTTGAACAGACTGTTTCTAAATATCATAAAACTACAGTTTATTTTTGATGAAATTTTGGGTATGGTTTAAGAAAAAGCAATGAAAAAGAGTTCAATCAACCTAAAACTCAGAGTCTAGGAATACAGTAGGTGTTGCAAAAATTCAAAAGTATGTAATAGCCTTTTTTCAATACTGCTTTCAATTAATGTCTGTATCAGTGGTTCTCAAATTTTAGATCAGAATCACTCAGCGAGCTTGTTAAAACAGATTGCCAGGCTCCATCCAGCAATTTCTAGTTCAGTAAGTATGGAATAAAATCTAAGAATCTGTATACAATTTTTAACCAGTTCCTAGGTAATTCTTCTACCCTTGGTCCAGAGAATACACTTTGAGAATAAAGAATGGATTACTTTATTATCTTACAATAAAATTGTGCTCATTCTAATTCCACATCTTTAGTTTTTTTTTATTTTGTTTTGTTTTGTTTTTTGAAACAGGGTCTCTCCATGTAGTGCAGGCTGGCCTTCAACTCACTTATACAGCTCAGGTTGGCCTTGAACTCGCAGCGATCCTCCTGCCTCAACCTCCCGAGTGCTGGGATTACAGGCATGTACCACCATGCCTGTTCTAACTCCACATCTTTAAATTCATGTCAGTGTTTATTTTAGAAGCATATTGTATGAATTGGAAAGCTACAGGAATACAAATTTGCTTTTTTTTTTTTTTGGATACCGGGAATTGAGCTTAGGACTTTCTGCTTGCCAGGCAGACGCTTGTGCCACTGAGCTATATCCCTGGCAAGGAATACAGACATGAAAGAATTTGAGAAGATAACAATTATACAAATAAAAGGACTGATTTATACATCAGACATTTGGCAATTTCAGACACGTACAACTGGATATAATCACAGAGGTGATGAGTGAAACTGAGAAGGAATAACAACAATGAAAAAGAGGTAAAAATATGCTGAAATCACTTGGGATTTCTCCACCATAATAAATTGAAGTTGGCATGGAGAATTATATACACTAGTCCAGAAACAGAAATGGCAAGAAAAACAGGAAAAAAAACCAACTAACTGAGGATTAGGCTATAACAGCAAGTAGAATTAAGACTTCAAGGGAAACAGATAACAAGCATACATATTAATGAAGAAAGAGACATTTACTGAAGTGGCCATAAAAGAAGGAAAACAAAACAACAGTAAATGAACTACCCAAAGCTGGGGAGTAATTCACTAAAAGGATAAACCAAGCCCTAAAGCCTTAGTAACATCTATAAGGTGTCACTGTGCCGTAGTAAAGCATACCAACAAGGCGAGGGAGATGGCTCAGTGGTAGTGTGTGTGCTTTACAAGTTTGAGGCCATGGGTTTACTCTTCAAAAGGCAGCGGGTCAACATCACAGCAATCTGTAGACATTGAGTATGAAATAGAGGAGCCCAATATACTTTCTCGGTAAACACAAACAACTAACACAGCATTGCTATCGTGAGCAATAAGTGAGTCATTAAGAAAAGGTTAAAAAATGGCTGACTTTTATGAAGACAAAAACAAGCATTTTATATATTTAGCAACAACTCTCCTAAGAATTCTATACAAAAAAGTCCTGGTAATTAATGGGTAGTTAGTTAAGTAGAAATATCAATAATTAACCAGACATCTTTCCAAGTTTCTGCCTAAAAGACAATGGGGCTACATGAAAACATAATTGGTTTAGCTGAATTCTCTCATGATTTTTACTTACAGGTGGGAAGATCATCAGCTTTGGCTAGGTCATTCTCTTCTACTCCAGGCATCCCTGCATCACCATCTCGTTTGATTTGCTCTGCCCAAGTAACAAAAAGATATAACTTCTATTTTTTTTTAATATGTATAAATGAAAATGTTTCAAAGGAAAGTAATAACCAGTTTCTAAAACAATAGCCTATATTGACTGAACATCTACTTTTTTCTTTTCTGTCAAAGGATGCAAATTTTAAACAATACAGATACTTAATCATTTATACATCTGAACTAAAATCAAACAATTTTATGATTGAAAATGTTCACTTCAAAATGGGATAAAAAAAGTCAACATCATATTAACACAAAACAAAAGAATAATAATACCTTTTCCACGTGGAATATGATTACTCGAGGGTTCTTCATTCTTATCTGCAGCATTCTCATCTACTTTTGGAATATTTTTAGGTAATACATCATCATTCACATCCAATTCTTTTCCATCATTTGATTGAACCTTGTGGGCCTCTTGCTGTTAGATAAAGATTTTGTAATAGTAAATATTTTCCAGTTCAAAATGTTAAACCATTGATACAATTATTAATTAAATGTTCTGAAACAGTTCACCTTTTAAAACATATACATGGGTTCAAATTCAGAGATGTGGAACATACTATTATTTTCTGTTCCGTTTTATTGCTCATATGATATCAAATCTGCATTATCAACATCTTAAAAAGCCTACAATTATAGCAAATGCATTACAGTGTTAAGCAGAGAAAATTCTCTTTGGCTACAGGGAGGGAGGATTCTGTAAGGTGGCCTGCAGAGCAGTGTGAGCTGCTGTGGTGGCCTGCAGTTGGGCACTATCCCAGGTGCAAGGGCAGAGGGGGATCTCTGTTGGCACATAGTGGCAACAGGTAGATGGCAGAACAGGAAGAATTTGGCACATAGATGCTCCCTGAAGTGTGAGAGACAGCTACTGAGATTGTCAGGCTTTCCCTAAGCAGAGACAGCAAGAGAGAAAACCCATCAACTCCTCCGGTGCACTGGCCACCCATGCACAGCAAGTAATAGCAAGACAACATATAAATCAGTGTTTCCTCTAACTTACTCCTAACTGTGGCATCTTCTTGGAAGGTTAAATCTTCAGGTACATGATCAAGCCTAATTCATTTCTGCTAGTGGGCCAGTTTTGAGTTGCCTCAGTGGGAAATTCAGAAAGGCAAGGAGTGAAAGAATGTATATGGTAGGTTCATCTAATTAATATTTAATGCATATATAAGTGCTTATAAATGCTAAAGTATAATTATTAATAATGCTATAAAAATAGCACCAAATAAGCACCAAATCTTTTTGAGTATGAATGAGGGATAGGTAGAGGTACAGTATGCCTGAGGCCCTGGATTTGATCTCCAGCACAGGAAAAAACAAAACCAGAAAAAAGAATCAAAGTTGGCTGCAGTGTTTGCTGCTCTGTTTCTGTTTTAAGAAAGGATATGAGAATAATAGATTGATAATAAAGGCAAGTTTCTCAATTTTTTCTCTTTCTCAAATGTATAAAATAGAAAGTAAGTGATTTTTCAGTAAAATGTTATCCACCTTAAAATTTGAGAAGTATATTATCAATAAGAGTTGTTATTACTAATTCTCATTGTTATGGTTTGTATCTCGATATCCCCCAAGGGCTTCAGGTGCTCACAGGTGGGGCTTCCAGAAGGTGACTGAATTACAGGGGTAGGGGGTGCGATAGCTAAGTGTGATGTTAGGCGGTGGCTGCCTGGTTGGAAGAGGCAGTCACTGGGGCTTGGCCTGGTAGGGAGTCACTCCCTCCCCAGCTCCTCCCTTCTTGCTCTGCTTCTTAGCTGCAATGATGTGAGCAACTTTCCTCCACACCAGGCCCTTCCACCATGCTGCTGACCATGCAAGGACAGGATCTTTTTTGAAACTGTGAGCCCAAATAAAAATTTCCTCCTTTAAGCTGTGCGGTCAGGTATATACTGTTCTAGCAATGAGGAAAGTGAATACGACAGCTACGTTCTCCAGGTTGCCCTTGAACTCTTGGACTTGTGATTTTCCTGCCTCAGCCTCCCAAACAGCTAGGACTACAGGCAGGAACCACTGCACCAGGAATCAGTTACTTTTGAAAGTCTGATAAAAGCCATTTTAATTCACGATTAGTTTTAAGAGTTAAGCTTTACTGGGGTATGCTTCTAAACCCCAGCACTCTAGAAGGCTGAGTCAGGAGGATCTCAAGTTTGAGCCAAACCTGGGCTACTTGGCAAGACTCAGTCTCAAAATTTAAAAACCAAATCCCAAACCAAACCAAATCAAACCAAAATATGGCTGAAGGTGTGACTCTGTAAAGACTGTGGTTTCAATTCCCAGGTACACCAAAAAAAAAAAAAAAAAAATAAAAAAAAATTGTTTTAAGATCGTACAGCCTTGTATACATAAGAACCCAGGTTCAATATCCAGAAATGGAAAAAAAAAGTTAC
>NW_004955416.1:10886026-10891065 GCF_000276665.1 Chinchilla lanigera | reverse complement strand
CTCCTGTCCTCTCCTTTCCTTTCCTAGCTTCCTCCCTCCGCCCTCTCCCTCCCTCCCTCCCTCTTTCTCTCATCTTTTTTGTGATAGGGTTTCCCATGCAGTTCTGGCTCACCTTGAACTCACTTTGTAGCCCAGGCTGGCCTTGAACTCTCAGTAATCCTCCTGCCTCAGCCTCCCGAATGCTGGGATTACAGGTGTAAACCACCATACCCAGCTATTAAATGTACTTTAAACACTATAATGAAAGTCTTAGCCAGAGAATAATGGGAAGTGAAGAAACTAAAAAAGTAGAATGTACTAACAAGAAAAAAAATGGGATAAAACGCAAAATAGATGAAGATACTGACCTTTCCCTGTACAAGCAGTCAAAAGATACAAATAGATTGTTCATGTAAAAAGAAACATTTAGTTTATAAGTGGACAGGGAATTTTTGGCTTTCCATTACAAAAGGCAAAGTAAACTTCCTATGTGGATGTTAGTCCCTTAATCCTGTATCAGCAAACTTCAGTTAAAATGATAACCAACATTGGTAGGGTAAAGAGAAATATGTGTTTTATAAATTGTTATAATCATTTTAGAAAGCAATCTTTGCTCTAAGAGCAACAAAACTGGCAAAACACTTTCTCAGGAATTCTACATTTGAGAATACACACAAGCGAAATGAGAGGGAATATTTTGCACAAAAAATTTTAAAGCTGTTGTAGACTTAACAGTGATAAAAATATTTCCATAGTGGTCCCACAATTGGGAGAAAATAAACAAATTTTGATACATTAGTATCTGGAATAATATATTACCCCTCAATACATTAAATCATCAATCCTATAGATCTGTGATGGCAAACCTTTCAGAGATTTAGTAACAAACTCCAACCCCAAACCCACTTATTTATTGCAATGTGTCAACACTGCAATTTAACCTGAATACAGTGGGTTTAATTTAGAGAAAACAACTTTACATTACCATCTTTTGTCTTAAAAGAAAAATACCATAATACGTGTGCCATAGGTTCTCTACCACTGCTACTGATACATGGAAAAGCACTGAACACTGTTAGGTTAAACTGCATGTAAAAGAAGATGCATACTGATAAGCAAGAACAGTAAGAAGCTGGGAAAAGATAAAGCTACTTCAAAATATGGTGAGTCCTTCTAAGTTTTGGTTACCATAGAATTACCCTTTACCACAAAATCAATTAAAGATAGAATGAAAGTTCCTAAAGAGTAATTGCTAGGAAGGCCCCTGAGTTTCCTCAGCTTTCCCACCAGATGTATGAGCAAGGGGGCTTAAGTTCTGAGCAGGAAAAGCAGCTCATTCTTAGCCCTTCAGCTCTTCTGGGGATGCCTCAGTGTTGACTTCTTCTGGATGCCCCCCAGAAAGAAGCACAGAACCTTCTTTCAGTCTTTGCCACATTTTATTTGTTTTTGTTTTTTTTTTTCGTCTTTGTGAGACAGGGTCTCGCTATGCAGTTCAGGCTGGCCTTGAGCTCATTTTGTAGCCCAGGCTGGTCTCGAACTTGCAACCATTCTCCTGCCTCAGCCTCCTGAGTGCTGGGATTACAAGCGTGCACCACCACGCCCGGCTGCCACATCTTTTTGATAAAACTCTGTAATATTTCTGTCTCACCATGACCTCTACAACATGGACACATTATGTCCTTTAAGAGATATCTATAGATGTTTAACATATCAAAATAAGAGTATAAATTTCAAAGAGGCATTGAAAGACAAAATGAAACTAATTTAAAATACTAAATAAAATGAAAAAAGAGATAAATGAAGCCCAAAAGTGGGGACAAATATTTCAGATTCATGAATACCTGTGGCATGCAGCACCTTACCTTTCATATTCTAACCTCTTCACAAGGTAAGTGTTGTTCTTCCTGTAGTCCTGAAGCTGGTCTTCTTGTCGAAGAAACTCCTGGCGAAGCTCAGCAAGTTGCTCTAGTCACATAAGAACCAAAAGGAATCCAGTTTACTTCACTGCAATGCCTCCTGCTGAAAAGCTATGGGATGTTTTCAATCATATACACTCCTCAATTTCTTTACTCATATTCTCAGGCAGTTAAATTATATAATAGCATATTTAACTGCCTTCTGTAGCACACCCTGGTCAATAAAATTTATTTTTAAAACAATATATCCATAAATGTTTTCACATCAACTCAAAATACTTTTAAAGTTTTACTTCATATTGTGTAGACACATATCAAACTGTAGAGATAGTACCAAAACCTGTCCATCCTTATAAATCTACTTTACAGAAATAGAAAAAAAATATAGATATGATTAGAATGAGTATTGGCTTCAAGAGTTCTTTTGTCTACCAATTGAGGCTTAATCACTTCAGACCTCATTTCTAGTTCTGGTATTGATGCCAGATTCACATAACCCAAAATACCACTATAAGAGTTCACAATTTCTGGTCTTTTTCAAAAAGTTTTGAGGTGTGACAGAGAACCACAGAAATTCTAGGTTGGACAGTAATTTGATCACATATGCTTTTTTATTGTTTTGGTACTGGGGGCTAAACTTAGAACCTTCAAAATGAGCTGCATCCCCAGCGCCGCTTCCTTTCGTTGTTTCTGAGACAGGGTCTCACTTTGTAGTGCAGGCTGGTCTTGAACCGTGGTGATCCTCCTGCCTCGCCTCCCAGATCCTAAGATTGCAGGCATGTGCCACCATACCTGGCTACTAGCCCTTTTTCATTCTGAGACAAGGTATGGCTAAGTTGCCCGGGCTGGGCTTGCACTTGCCATCCTGCTGCCTCTGTTTCCCAGAGTGCTGGGATCACAGGTCACAATGCCTGGCTCCAAATGCTTTCATTTTTCTCATCATCTGAGTCCATAGGTAAAAAAAAAATGCAGGAGATTAAGTATCTCTCTCTCTTTTTTTTCTTTTTTTCAGTCTTTTTGAGACAGGAATTTGCTAGTTCAGGATGGCTTGAACTCACTCTGTATCCCAGGATGGCCTCGAACTTGCAGCAATCCTCCTGCCTCGGCCTCCCACATGCTGGAATTACAGATGTGTACCACCAAGCCTGGGCACTATCAATTTTTTGGATAGATGACTTAAAAAATTAGCTAACATCCATGGCACTGAAGCAAAGGTGGTATTAAAATCTTAGTTTTTATAAATATAGAATACTGTATAAATAAAAACTATTAAAGTTCAACTAAGGTATGTAACTAAAATGTACTAATACTACACATAACATCTATTTTTCATGGGAGGCTTGTAGAAGTAGTCTTATTACTCCAAAGGCATCCTAAAAATCCTTGTGATATATACATAGGGTAACTGAAAAATATTATGAATGTTTAACTTTAAAAAATTTATAGGGAGAAGTTCAAATAATTCCCCAAATTACCTACTCCATTATTTCAAATATATTTTCACATATATGGTAATTTGTTTCACTAATTTTTAAAATTTTAATTTATTTCTACATGTGTGTAGTACACAAGGTTTACTTTCCTTGTGTGAAGTTGGTACACATACATAACACAACTTAATTCTTCTTTTCATCCTCTTTCCCTTCCCTCCCTCCCCTTCCATCTTGATCTCCTCCTGCCTGTGAGAACACTGACTCTCCCTGTTGCCTATTACAGTACCTATCTTTTCTTCTGCTCTTTGTTACTCTGGGTTTCTCATGTAAGAAAAAGAGTGTGATGTAAGTTTGTGTGTCTGATTTATTTCACTTAACATTATGGTCTCAAGGTGCATCCGTTTTCCTACAAATGACTCAAGTTTATCTTTCTTCATGGCAGCGTAGCACCACATTGTGTACAAAGGGCACATTTTCTTTCTTTCATCTGTTCATGGACATATGGGTTACTTCCAAGATTTAGCTATTATGAACTGCGCTGTTATAATCATGGGTATGCAGGAATTTCAGTAATATGATGTCTCTTTCAGAAAGATACCTGGAAGGGAACTTCTGGGTCAAGGAATTTCTAGTTTTATCTTTTTTGAGGAATCTCCATACTGATTTCCACAGTGGTTGTATTAGTTTATTATTTTATTTTATTTTTTTTTTTTTTTGGTTGTATTAGTTTACATTTTACAGTGTAGAAGGGTTCTTGATCAATCCATGGTCACTACAGAAACAGATCTAATACAGGATATACAAATATGCAAGAATTTACAAGACTGGCTTACAATTGCTGCCCACGGAGTCAGATGTGGAAGAGTGCAAAAGGTCTGTCTGTGCACCGGATATCTGAAGGGTCCACTTGAAGGCCTGGAGCTCACTGCGGTGTCCTGTGTGAGTCCGTATTAGCAGGCTGAAGGGTCTGTGATGGAAGACTGAGGGGTCTGTGCCAAAAGGCTGAAGGGTCTATGCTGGAAGGTTTAAAGCTGAAGAGTCTGCACTGGAAGCTAGGAGATTATGTCCAAGGTGAAGTGAAGACTGGCATTCCTCCAAAGAAACAGAAGCAGTCCTTCCTTCTTTTGTTTCTCTTTTATACCATTCTGGCATTTTTACACCCTCCCTAGGATGGGTGTTCCACACCCAAAACTATGCTGAGGCAATTTAGTTGGTCATTTTTTACTCAAATTGACATAATCAATAATCAATTAACTATCATAGGTTCCTTTTTCCCCTACAGCCTCTCTAGCATTTGTTATTATTTTATTTTATTTTTGGGTTTTTTTTTTTTGGTACCAGGAATCGAACTCAGGAACTTGCACTTGCCAGGCAGGTGCTGTGCCACTGAGCTATATCCCTGGCTTATTTTGTTTTTTGAGACAGGGTCTCACTATGTAGTTCAGGCTGAACTTGAACTCACTAGCTAGTAGACAACATTGGTCTCAAACTCAGGGCAATCCTGCCTCAGCCTCCAAAGTGCTGGGATTAAAGGCCTGTGCCACCATGCTTAGTTTGTTATTTTTTTATTTCTTGTTGACAGCTGTTCTTTCTGGGGTAAGGTGGAATTACAGTGCTGTTTTAATCTGTATTTCTCTAATGACCAGTGATTCTGAGCATTTCTTCACAACCATTTGTACTTCTTCTGTGAAATGTCTATTCATTTAGTTTG
>NW_004955416.1:10881242-10882226 GCF_000276665.1 Chinchilla lanigera | reverse complement strand
TTGATTTACTAATGTTGAACCATCCCTATATTCCTGGGATGAATCCTACTTGGTCATGGTGTATAATCTTCTAGATGCTTTGCTGTATTCTGTTTGCCAGTATCCTATTGAGGATTTTTGCATCTGTGTTCATTAGGGAGGTTAGCCTGTAGTTCTCGTTTTCAATTGGATCCTTCTCCAGTTTTGGTAGCAGGTAATGCTTGTTTCCAGGAATGTATCTTGGAGTATTGTTTTCCTTTGCATTTCATTAAAGACTTTGAGAAGTAGTGGTATTAGATCTTCTCTAAATTTCTTATAGAATTCAGTAGTGAATCCTCATGGTCTGGGCTTTTTTTTTAATTACATCTTCCATTTCATTGATTAATATTTAGGATTTTTGTATCTTTCTGATTCAGCTTTGGTAATTCATATGTATCTAGGCATTTGTCCATTTCTTCTGCATTTTCCATCTTATCAGAATACAAGTTCTTGGCATAGGTACAGATGATCTCCTGTATTTGCTGGATCTGTTGTGATTTTACGCTTTTCATTCCTGTGTGGGTTTCAGTCTTTCCTTTTGTTGATACAGTTGGCTAAGTGTCGATTTTATTTAGTCTTTCAAAGAATTAGCTCTTCAATTTATTGATTCTTTGTACTGTTTTCTTAGTCTCCATTGCATTAATGTCTGGTCTGATCTTTATGGTCTCCTCCCTATTATGAGCTTTGGACTTGACCTACTTTTCTTTTTCTAGAAACTTGAGGTTCAACATCACATTGTTTGAGCTTGCTTTATTTTCCTGATATGGGTATTCATGGCTATAAATTTTCCTAATGGGTCTGCTTTTACTCTGGCCCATAAGTTCCAGTATGTTCTACTGTCATTACCACTTAATTATACAAAACTGTCTAATTTCTTCTTTAATTTCATCTGGGATCCATTGGTTGTTCAGCAGGATGTTATTTAATTTCCATGTGTTTATGAAGTTTTTGTGGTTTCTTTTGCTA
>NW_004955416.1:10868423-10880427 GCF_000276665.1 Chinchilla lanigera | reverse complement strand
CTGTGCCGCTGAGCTAAATCCCCAGCCCCTAGTCTGTTTCTTTTGATTTGTGAATTGGGAACATTAACACTGATGATATGTGTAACATAACTGATATATACTGACTTATCCTTGTCATGCTATTTTCCAGGTGATGGCTCCCTTTCCCCACCTCTGTTTAATTAATTATTTGCCTTGCTTGGTAAATTCCTTCTGTTAGGGTTTATGGATGCAGTCCCTGTTATCTCTTTCTAGAATGTCCTTCAGAGAATTTTGGAGTGGTGGTTTGATGCTCATACATTTCCTGATGTGTTTCTCACGGAAGTATCTTATTTCTCCATCAATTTTGAAAGATAGTTTTGCAGGGTACATAAATCTGTGTTGGAGGTTGTTTTCTTTTAGGGCTTGAAGTACTTCATTCCGAGCTCTCCTTGACTTGACGGTTTGTTTTCAGAAGTCAGCTGTGATTCTGATGAGCTTTCCTTTACAGTGATTTCTTTCTTTTCTCTAACAGCTTTTAATATTGTATTCTTGTGTTGAGTTTCTGGAATCTTGACTATTATACATCCAGCTGTAGATTTTTTTGATCATGGCTAACTGGAGTTCTATATGCCTCATTTATCTTTCTATGAAATTCTATTTCCCTGCCAGGGAAGTTTCCCGCCATGACACTTGTGAATAGGTTTTTTTTTATATCATTTGTGCTATCATGTGCTTTTTTCATTGGCTCTGATCAACCTTATGTTACTCTTCTTTACATCACCTAGCACCTGCTGGATTAATTTCTCATGGTCCCTTGCTATCATTAAGAAATCTTTCTTTTCATGATTGCTAACCACAAGCCTGTTTTCTGTATCTGAGATTCTGCCTTCACATTGCTTTACTCTGCTGTAGTTACTTTCAATGGAATTTTTAATCTCCTGGATAACTTCTTGAATCTGTTTTATGGATTCCATTATGACTGACTGGCACATGTTTTCATTTTCTTCTCTTTTTGGCACACATTTTCATTATATGAACGCAAAGATGTTGTGTGTCTCATGAGCCAAGCTTCAAAAAATAGGAGTGGGTAGATAGCAGTATAGTTCAGTGGCAGAGCACTTGCCTAAAATGTGTGAGACCATGTATTCAACCCCCACCATAAAAAATACTAACAGTAATCATAACAACAACAATAAGGTCTAGGGAAGGAAGGATTTGCCTAGGTCCAGGTTTTCTTATTGCTGCTGTTACCATTTTGTAGTAATGAGGATTGAACACAGGGTCTTACATGTGGTAGGCACATAGTCTACCACTAAACTACATTCCCAGCTCTTTGAATTTTTTGTTTATTTTGTTTTGACTTTGAGACTCGTCACACTAAGTTATGTAGGCTGGCCTCTATTTGCAATCCTACTGCCTCAGGCTTGCAAGTGTTACGATTACAAGTGTATGCTAAGATGTCCAGCTAGAATCAGCTTTTAAAACAAAATGAAAGAGGGGCTGGGGATTTAGCTCAGCTGCAAAAGCGCCTGCCTGGCAAGCGCAAGGTCGTGAGTTCGGTTCCCAGTACCGGAGAAAAACCCCAAAAAATAAAAATAAAAAAAAATAAAAATAAATGAAAGAAAAAAACATGTATTTACTTCTAAAAAAAAATTTTTTTTTTCTACTGGGATTTGAACTCAGGGCCTCATGCTTGCCAGGCAGGCACTGTGCCACTGAGCTATATCCCTGGCACTTCTACAAAATTTTAACTTCAAATTTTCTTTCTATAATATGTATACAGCTGGGTGTGGTGGTGTATGCCTTTAATCCCAGCACTTGCAAGGCTGAGGCAGGAGGATTGTTGCCAGTTTGAGACCATCCTGGGCTACAAAGTGAGCTCAGGGCCAGCCTGAACTGTACAAGGTGACCCTGTCTCAAAAAGACAAAAAAAAAAAAAAAAAAAAAAGGTATACAAAGAAGTTTTCTTTAAAAATAAATGTGTGTGTATCAGAAAACTTTACAACAGGAATTCTACCAAAAGCAAGACAACACAAAATAACTCTCATTCCTTTTACTGCCAAGAAAATATTAATCACCATAAGGTTTTCAAAGGGTCTTAGTATCTATTTTAATGTATCAAATACTAATTTAAAAACAGTCAGCTTATCAAGGGATTTTATACTCAACTGGATTTTACAGTCAACTTGTCAAGACATTGTTCAGTAGAAATCATTCCTAAGCTGCAAAAGTTACACTAATGAAGTTCACTCTTAAAAGTACAGGTCTCAGTAAGTACAAAAATTGTACAACTCTACATTCAAAATTTTTTTCTCTGCTGAGGAGTATCATGAAACATTTCAAAATATTTTAAGCCTTATTTCAATACATATAGTGCAATAAATATTTTTACTCAGAAATATAGGTTGTTGTTTTCCTTGACATTTAAACTTCAGAAAACAATTCTGGTAGTCAAAACTACTGAAAGTCACAGCAAAAAATTGACAGTTTTTATTTTAGGGTTACAACACACAAACACCAATATCTAATGGCTTTGCTAAATGAAGAGGAACACTACTACATTACAAAGCCAGCTCAGGTTGATACTTAGAGGATGATAGAAGAGTCTCTAAAGAGACTCAAAATAATAATAAAGGGGTATTTATGATATCAGAAAATATGTAGTATCCAGAAACTTAGAGCCAATGGATCCCAAGCCTTTATTTTTTGCTTTTTGAGTCAAGGTCTTACTACATAGTTCAGGTTTGCCTTGCACTCACTGTGTAGCCCAGGGGGACCTAGAACTTGCATCGATACTCCTGCCTCAGCCTTCGAACTGAGTGCTGAGATCACAAACATGCCCTACCATACCTGGCTACAAGCTTTTAGAAAACAGTTCTGCTAACCACAGGATGTAAGGGAGAAGAGAGTTGGCCCTCAGACCTCAAACCCCCAAAAGCTAGCAGATACTTGGTATGGTGGCACACACCTGTAACCTCAGCACTCAGCAGGCTAAGGCAGGAGGATCACTGCAAGTTCAAGGCCAGCCTGGGAACACAGCAAGACTGTCTCAAAAAACAAAAACAAACAAACAAAAAGGCTAGTGGATGGGATGAAGTAATACGAAGCTGAGTGTAGACCTTGCTCTCCTCATCTACTCTTTCCATAAAAGATTCAATTATCTCCTATCATTTCAGGCACTTATCTCCTATCACTTCAAAGGAGAAAATGTGTACTTAAAATTTAGTATTTATTTATTTATTAATTACGTAATTATCTATTTTCCAGGCTTCTGTTTCCAGGGTTTCCAAAAGGTTAAACTTGGAGGATCAGTCTAAGCATCTCGACCTGAATGAGTTATTTGTGATCAGACACAATGCAAGGAGAATGCTTCCTACTTTTCCTCTAGAAATTTGATGGTCTCTGATGCTACAGTTCAATTTTCTTTGAGAATTCTCTTAAGAACATTTCATTGTTTAACCTTGTCTAATACAATATTAAAATGCAGATCTCAAATTTTGACTTGTACCATCTATAAAGTAATATTAAATAATTCTTTATGGTATCTTCAGACAAAAGAACAAATGTTTCACCACCAAGTCTTGTTTAGAAAATTGGATTTCATTTAGCTGTTGAACTCTTTCTTAATTCTTAAATATATCAGACATATAATGATCATTATCTTTAATATGATTAAGTTTCTTACCTTTCAAATGATGTATGTCTGCCATCTGATATGATATGTTGTTCTGTAGTTTAACCTGAAAAACAATTAAGTTTTCATTTTAGTAAAAATATGTAATTTTGCTCATATTTACTATGTTGTTCATGTTTACTTTAAGCTTGATCAAAAATTCAAACAAAACCTGATTATTTATATCTTACCTCTTCTAAAAAAGAATTACAGGTGTATTCTAATTCTGTAATGTTTATTTTAAATTTGTTTGGGACTATTCATTTTGCTTGATAGTGTCTGAATTGAGAAAAAAAGTTTCAGTTGAACATCATCATTTAATGATGTTTCTTCAAACTCTTACCAGAAGACCTCTCACTAATTCTGTATTAAGCAAAAACTAATTGCTTGAAATAATGTCAAAAGTAATTAATGCTTATCAAGCTCCTCTAGGATAACACAGTATCATGTGTAACCTTGTGACTCAGGATTTAGTGCCACAGTCACTGCTTTCTAGGTGTCAAGTACTATATGAAAGAACACTAAGAACTTAAAAGTGTACCAAACCAAGACTGAAATTAATGCTTACCACTCGATCCAAAAATTAAAAAAGGTCTTGGATAAGCCAAGACCTTGCATACAAAGAACCTCTGTGTCTATGCTTGCTTTAGACAAGCTCCACTTAATTGCAATAGGTAACTAAAATATCACTACAAATGGGTGCTCTTGTCTCCCATAAGGGAACTTGATGTTGAAAGACACATTCGGATCCATAATGAGCAGAAGCAGCAACATGAATGGCAAAATGGCTCTGACAAACACTAATCCCAGTTTTAAATACACTTTTTAAAGCTTTCACTTTGAAATAATTATAGATTCACAGAAACCTACAAAGGTGGCACAGAGAGGACCCATGTACCTTTCACAGTTCCTCCCCGATGGGTACATCTTATATTACTATGCTATCCTACTATATTAAATCAGGCAACTGACACTGACACAACGTTTATGCACAGTTCTATGCCATTTTATCGTATGTGTAGATTTGTGTAAATACAGTCACAATCAAGACAAAGAACTTTTCTATCATCAAAAAGATCTTGTACTCTTTTATAGTTACACATCTCCTTGTCCCACCATCCAGTGCCACTGGAGAAAAGAGTATAAAACAATTTAAAAAGTAGAAGAGCAATCTTGCTAGGTATGGTGGTGCACACCTGTAAGCTCAGCTACTTGTGAGGCAGAGGCAGGAGGTTCCTGAGTTTGAGGCAGCCTAGGCAGCTTATTGATACTTTCTCTCAAAAACAGAATAAAAGGGGTGGGGATATAGCTCAGTGGTAGAGTGCTTGCCTGGCATGTGTGAGGCTCTGGACTCATCACCAGTCAGGAAAGGAAAAAAAGGAAGAAAAAGAAAGAAAAAAGAGCAGTGTTAAGGAACTGGTAGACAAAGGAGCACCTAACAGTGTAATTACTACCAAAATTTAGAGCTGAGGGAAACTTTGTAGTAAGGAGTCTATCTGAAAAGGTGCACAGAAAAGACAGCACGAAGCAGACATGAAGTTCCACTAAACTGCGATCTAACTAAGGCACAAGAGGGAAAAAATAGTAGGAAAGGATGGGGAGGGGGAGATCATGAAGGGCCTGATCTACTCTTCAATTAGCCGACTCAATTTTTTTTTAATTATTTTTTTCTGAGACAGGGTCTTGCTTTGTAGTTCACACTGGCTCTGGCCCTGGCCCTGAACTCAGTATGTAGCCCAGGTTGGCCTGGAACTTGCTGTGATCTTCCTTGTGGAGAAGGACATTCTTTGATTAGAATGCATTGAGGACACAATGATTTGTTAGGTTAGAATTTCTTAAGATAAGGCTTTATTATACAGCCTGGATTAATCTTGAGTTTATGATCCTCCTGTCTCAGCCTCCTGAATGCTGGGATTATAGGCGTGTCTTAGATCTCATGTGGGGGAGGGTAACCCTTTAACTATCCTTGCTAAAACACTTGGTATCCACCCATTTATACTAGCTACACCCTTGGTTCTGGCTCAGTAACGGTGATGAGAACTGGTATTCAGGGGGAGCAGTCTGAGAGGCTGTAAGCCCCCTGATCTCAGAATTTTGTCTCTCTTGTTTTGCTTGTCTCTGTTTTTCTTTTGCTTTTCTTATTCATCCATGGGGACCTCGTTCTCCAGACCGGTTCACCCTGGAGAGATAGGGATGTTTAGTCCGACACTTTCTGCCTCAGCTTCCTGAGTGCTGAAATTATAGGCATGTGCCACCATGCTCAGCTCAAATTTAAACTGAAAATACATTCATAAACAGGTAACAGATGAGAGCAGAACCATTCTGTTTGAAGCAGAAGTCTAAGAGTTCCATTTTCTTTTTCCCTGGGGGGTTTTAAGAATGAAGTTTAAAACATAATGCTGATACGAAGTCATAAAAAAGAATTCAGTACTATACCAGTACATGCATGACACAACATGGATGTGCTTTAAAAACATTATGAATATGGAGTGAAATAAGTCAAAAAAGGATAAATATTATATGATTCTATAGACAAAATAGGCAAATCCATAAACACTCAAAGTAGATGAATGGTTGTCAGGCCCTGGGGGAAAGAGGGAAGGATGAGTGACTTTCTTTTGAGTGCTGAGCATCAAACCCACAGCCTCACACATAGTACACAAATGCTCTACTACTGAGCTACATGGGGAGTGACTTCTTTTATAATTTTTGGTCTTGCTATGTAATCTAGGGTGGACTTGAACTTTCTTTATAGCCCAGGCTGGCCTCAAATTACAATCTTCCTGCCTCAACTTCTTGAGTGCTGGCCTAACAAGTGTGTACTACTGTGCCCAGCAAAAAAGTGACTTCTTAACGGTCACAGGAACTCTTTATTGGGGTGATGGAAATGTTTTCGAATTAGTAGTGACGGCTACACAACACTGTGGCTATACTAAAAACAACTGAATTATACATTTTAAAAGGGTGAATTTTATGGTTGTTATGGTTGATACATAGTGTCAACTTGGGAAGTCTAGAGGTTTGGCAGTTCTACATCCTGGGTGAAAAGGACATGCCCTTCCTGCTCTAGGATGTTTTTTGGTATTCATTCTGAGCCTCTGAAACAGCAGGGCACTGAGATGGTGTGGGTGTGGGCGTGGGCAGATAGCCAGGGTGCAATGTAAGGGAGGGAAAGAGGTCCCCCTCCCTTGCTTTTGTTGTTTTTCTTGCCACCAAACTATTGCCCTCTGCCATGTGCCACTCTGCCTTGGAACCAGCCAAGTATGGACTGAAACCTCCACAAACTGTGAGCTAAATAAACCTTTCCTTCCTTAATTTTGGGCATCAAGTATTATAGGCATGCGCCACCACGCCTGGCTGATTTTTTTTGTTTGTTTGCTTTGGTACTTGGGATTGAACCCTTGGGCCTTCACACTGAGCTACATCTCCAGCCTTTTTAAATTTTAATTTTGAGACAGTGTCTTAGTAAGTCCCTAAATTGCCCAGACAGGGCTCAAACTTGTGATACTTCTGCCTCAGCCTCCAACAGTGCTGGTATTTCAGGTATGTGGTACCACACTTAGCTTAAATTTCCTGTAATAAAAAAAAAAAACACCCCAAAACCATAAAAATGCAGAGTGTATATATGGTAACACAGGAAAATGGGAAAGTAGAACTTAAATAGTTTGTTAATTAGGAGAGGCAGTCAAGTAAATAAGCAACTGTAAAAATAAATATCATTGGGTTCTGCAGACACAATGGGAGAACTTAGTAGAGGAAGTACTTCAATCCAGCCTTGAGAAGCGAGGACTCTGGAGATAGTGACAATGGCAAAAATGACTCTTGCAGAAAAAGCAGTGTTTAGCCAGGCAGAAACAGGAAAGAGTGAGGAGGAAATATATTCAAAGGCATATGTCAAAACTTACACATGAAAAACACTACACATTCTAGGACCTACAAGCAGCATCACAAAGATAGAACAGATGATTGGGGGGACTGGTAAGATATAGGACTAGAAAGGTGGGCTGGGGATATAGCTCAGCGGCATAAGCACTGGCCTGGCAAGCCTGAGGTCATGAGTTCAATTCTCGGTACCAAAAAAAAAAAAAAGACTACAAAGGTAAGTCAGTTCCAAATGAAGGGTCTTGCCAAAGAATGTAGATACATCTTATAGAAAATGGTTAACCTTTAAAGGACTTTTACCAAAGCATTGAAATCTAATTTGCAATCTGAAGTCCACATGGCTGGAGCATGAACAGTAAACTAAAGGGGACAAGACTAGAGAAAGGGAGAGCGGGTTAGAGGCCACAGCCACATTATATGGTAAGAAAAAATGTTCGTCTAAGCCAGAGGCAAGAAACTGCAGCTTGTGAGCCTGTTTTTGTAGGAATCACAACCTAAGGATGACTTATTATCATTTTTTTAAATGTCTGGGGTGAAAAATCCACAGGAAGATTTTGTGATATGTAAATTATTTAAAACTTAAATTTCAGTGTCTATAAATAAGTTTATTGGAAATCAGTCATATCAGTTTATTTACATATGGTCTACAGGTGCTTTCCAGCAACAGTGGCAGTGATAGAGATTATATGACCTGCAAAGTCTGAAGTATTTACTATCTGATCTTTTATGCAGCAAAAGAATCTGCTGACCTCTGGTCTAAACTAATAAAATGTGAGTAGAGAGGTAAATATATGTGAGAGATATTAAAGGAGAAAAATGAATAGTCTTGCTGATTAAGTATGAAACAGGATTATAACTGATTATAAATGAAGCATCTAGATTTAGATTTCTAAATAGTAACTCAAGATGTATAAGAATACAGTTCTCTACAAAAGAGAAACATAATATAAGAAAAGAAACAGAATTGGGATGAGGAAATGCTATGGTTCCAAAGCCTTATGCAGTCACAGGTAAAGCTTTTCAGAGGAGGCTGGATCTAGAGTTTGTGACAGTGGATCAAGGGTGTGGAAGTATTAAATTAGTCCACTGACTGGTTTGACATAGTTCAGGCAGGATTAAGGGTACTTCATTTTGGGTGTGAGTGCTACCCACCCTAAGGGAGTGTACCCTGGATAAAATATAAAGGACAGAAAGAGGGCTGTTATGGTTGTCACTTGTTGCTTGATGCTTGCTATTGTGCTGCCTTCTGCCTGCCAGGGACTGTTTCTCCTCTGTCATGCCAACCTGCCTTGAAGCCAGCCAACTATGGGACTGAAATCTCTACGGACTAAGTCAAATAAACTTTTCGTCCTTTAACTTTGGGTTTTGAGTATTTTGTCTCAGCAATGAGAGAAAAGACAGGAAGTAAAGCAAAGAAATTATTTTTCCAGATCTGGACCTGTTGAATTTCAGGTATTTGTGACATACTCAAGAAGAGATCTTCAATAGACAGACATATCAGTCTAAATGTTGAAGGATGATTTCAGAGCTAGTAGCATACAAATGGTAATCAAAGGCAGGAGAATAGGATATTGAGGGAAAACTGCAGAGGAAGCAGAAAAGACTGACACCAACAGTTCTTTGATCAGTTTACCACTTAGAATTACTGTCTCTTAAGTTCCAATTAGCTTACATTCATATTTTTTCCTGCTTCATTTTCATGATCCAATTTTTTTTGTATTTGTTGCTCCTCCAAAAAATATATCTATCTTATTGTCTTGTTTTCAAGGAGTTTTCAGCCATGCATGGTGGCACACACCTGTAATCCCACCACTCAGAAGGCTAAAGCAGGAGGATTGCCCAAGTATGAGGACAGCCTGGATTACACAGTGAGTTCAGGGCCAGCCTTAACTGCATTAGTAATTTTTTTTGTACCAGGAATCGAACTCAGGATATGCGCTTGCCAGGCAGGTGCTTGTGCCACTGGTCTATATCCCCGGCTCCTAACTGCATAATGAGACCCTGTCTCAAAAATGTTTATTTTTGGCATATTACTTGTTTTTTAAATCTATTTTTATAATGCCATGCCAACATCTTGGTATTCTTTATTTTAAATCTGCTTCTGAAATTGCTAATGGGATGCTACTCAAGAATAAAGGGCTATAAATGGCCTCAGCTTCCCTGGACAGTCTCCATTATGTCCTTACAGACTTAAAAAATTTATTTTATTTTTATTTTTTGTCTTTTTTCAGACAGGGTCTCGCTATGCAGTTCAGGCTGGCCTTGAGCTCACTTTGTAGCCCAGGCTGGTCTTGAACTCGCAACAATCCTCCTGCCTCAGCCTCCCGAGTGCTGGGATTACAGGAGTGTGCCACCATGCCCAGCTAGACTTAAAAAATTTAATGTAATTTAATGGAGGAGAGTGATTCAATCTACAGACGTAAACAACCAAAGAACCCAAAAAGCAAAAACCCACACCCACACAGAAATAGGAGACAGGGAGTGGTATAGATTGGCTGGCAAGAGAGGTGTGGTGGGATCCCAAGATCTACATAGCTCCACCTCTCAGAAGCCCCTAAGTACAACTTCGCCCAGGTTCCCACGAGAATAAATGACCTATGAGGACAAAGATGCTATGAGGAGTCCACTATTGTGTCCCTTTACATGGTACTATTGTTACAATATGTTTTGGGTTCAATACAAACTGGGAGATAACAAAGGATGGGTACAGCATGGTATGAGACTATTCTCTAGTTACAGCGTTTCTGCTTTGAACATAAAAGGTGGAGTAAAATGCCTTATGCTCAGACCTTCGTGACTTTTTTTATCAAGGAGGATGTCCAGGAACTATGGTACTTGTGTAGGCCCAGAAGAAGAGAATGACCTTGCTCTGAGACCCCCCACTTGTCTCAGAGGGTCTTGCTCTCACTGACCTATTTATGGAAGATAACCATACTGGGAGGTCTCCTCAAACTCCTCCTTATAATTCCTAGACCAGTAAATCAGGTCCATCCCCTCAAGTGACAAGGGACTCCATTACAGCCTAATGCCCCAGAGGAACCCAGTGTTCCTCAGTTCCTTAAGCAGCCTCTTCAGGCAGCCCTAAGTCCCACTGAATATATACAGCTCTAAGTCTCATGGGTCAGACTCAGAGTGGTGCTTCTAAATACTCTAATTCACAACTTATCCTACCCATAATAGAAGTCCCAATGACAGAAGGGAATACACAAGTGCAGGTCTCTTTTTCAGGTGCAGAGGTCGAGCATGCAAAGAATGACTTAGGCCAACTGTCAGAGGACCCTAGTAAGTTTGCAGATGGGTTCCAAACTTTGACCCTTGCTTTTGACTTAGCATGGCAAGATGTGCAGTTCACTTTGGCCACTTGCTATACCTCAGATAAAAGACAAAGACTCCTATAAGAGGCTAAAAACTTTGCAGATGAGCAATATGCTTTGTAAGTGGAAAAAATAAAACAAAACCCTAGAACAGCTATTCTCCCTTCAAAAGTATCAAACCGGGAGTATCATACTTATCATGGACTAAATATGATGCCTAGTATGATAGTTGCTCTTATCATGTGGATAAGAAGATACATTAAAAAGTCTGTTAACTATGATAAAGCAAGTGGGGTCATAAAGAACATAGAGGAAAACCCAGCTGTCTGTCTTTCTTTTTTGGTACCAAGAATTGAATTGAGGACCTTGTGCTTGCCAGGCAGGCACTATGCTGCTGAGCTATATCCCTGGCTCCAGCTGTCTTTCATAAACAATAAACAGAAGTATTTCACAAGTATACTAATATATAGATCCATGTTTTAAGGAGGGAGAAGCCCAGCGGGATATCATTTATCTGTCAATCAGCCCTAGATAAGGGACCACAGACATCTACAGCCCAACTGCTGGACATGACCTGTTCTGTGTTTAACAACTGTGATGAGGGACAAAAGAAAAAAGCTAAGATTATTGCTGTTGCAACTGGTATTGGTTTAAAGCCACCCAGGCTGTCTAAGTAAACTCCCAAGGACAACCAAGGAAAGGGGTCCTGTTTCAAGTGCAAAGGAATTGGAAACGGCCACAAGACTGCACCAAGCCTCTGCCTGGGCCCTGCTCCATATGTGAGAAAACTAATATGCCTGACTTGGCATTGCATGAAGGGTTTAACCTTCCCTGCTCCTAGAGGGTAGGGGCTGGGCCAGCCAGAGCCCCCATTTCTTGCTCTGATTACTAAAGAGGCCCAGGGAAACCAGCAGTGGCCCTGTGCACAGATATCATCATCTCTCCTGTAGAACCCTGGATAATCTTAGACATCATAGGTAAGCCAATTCAATTACTTCATTCAGTTTTGATTTACTTCTCTAGAAAACCATCCTCTGGGTCTATATCCACAGTTGGGGTGGAGGAGGTCCCAATCAGAGATTATTTTATTTTAAAGAGAATTTTTTAAAACTCAATAAAAATGATACAGAATTTCAAAACAAGATAGGAAATGAACAATGGTTATTATATTGCA
>NW_004955416.1:10826585-10866858 GCF_000276665.1 Chinchilla lanigera | reverse complement strand
TGGGGTGAGATGGAATCTCAGTGTTGTTTTAATTTGCATTTCTTGAATGACCAATGACGTTGAACACTTTTTCATATATTTATTTGCCATTCATATTGCTTCATCTGAGAAGTGTTTATTCACCTCAAATGCCCATTTTTGGATTGGTCCTTTAATTTCATTAAACAGGTTGAGGAGTATTGGCGTTAAGTCTTCTCTAAATTTCTTGTAGAATTCAGCTGTGAATCCATCTGGAGCTGGGCTTTTCTTTGTTGGTAAGGTTTTAATTACATTTTCAATTTTATTCAATGATATAAGGTTATTAAAAATTTTGTATCTTTTTGATTCAGCTTTGGTAATTCATACATTTCTAGGAACTTGTCCATTTCTTCTGTGTTTTCCATCCTATGAGAGTAAAGACTTTTGCAGTAGGTATTGATCATCTTCTACATTTCCACAGGATCTGTAGTGATTTCACCCTTTTCATTCCTTATTGCATGAATTTGAATTTTTTTCTTTCCTGTTTTGATATGGCAGGGGTTTATCAATTTTATTTATTCTTTCAAAGAACCAATCTTTGATTCATTAATTCTTTGTATTGTTTTCTTAGTCTCCACTGCATTACTTTCTGCTCTGATCTTCATAATTTCCTTCCTTCTTTGGGCTTTGGGCTTGACATACTCTTCTTTTTCTAGAACCTTGAAGTGCAGCATAAGATTGTTTATTTGTGCTCATTCTATTTTCCTGATGTGAGAATTCACCGCTTTAAATTTCCCTCTGAGGACTGCTTTCATTGCATCCCACAGGTTCCGTTAAATTGTATTTGCATTTTCATTTGACTGTAGATATTAAATTTTTTTTTCCATCTGTGATCTAATTCCATCTGTTCAGGAGGATGTCATTAATTTCCATGTGTTTAGGGAGTTTTTGCAGTTTGTCAATAATTTCCAATTTTGTTGCACTATAGTCAAATAATATGTATGGGATAATTTCAATTCCTCTGCATTTACTTAAGCATGTTCTATGAGCTAGTATATAGTTTATTTTAGAGAATATCCTGTGTGCAGCTAAGAAGAATGTGTATTCTGAAGATGTTGCATGGAACACTCTGTAAAGGTTTACTAAGTCCATTTGTTCACAAGTTTGGTTTAGTTCTGTTTTTTATTCTTGATTTTTTTGTCTAATTGATCTTTCTTTTTGTGACAATGGGGTGTTAAGTTCCCCCATTACATTTGTGCTATTGCTTATTTATCATGTCTATTAATATTTGTCTTATACAGATGGGTGCTCCCATATTTAGTGCAAATATATTTATGATTATTATCTCTTCCTTTTGAAGTTTCCCCCTAACAAGTATGTAGTGATTTTCTTTATCTCTTTTGATTGTTCTTGGTTTGAAGTTCACATTGACTGCAAACAGAATAGCTACCCCATTTTTTCTGGGTTTCAGTCACATGGAGCACTGTTTTCTATGCTTTGACTTTCTATGAATTTCCTTTGCATTAAATTTGTTTCTTGTATACAGCATATTGTTGGATTTTGTTTCTTAATTCACTCTGCCAGTCTGCTTCTTTCGATTGTTGAATTGAGGCCATTTACATTAATGGTTATAACTGATAAGTATAGGCTTATCTTTGTTATGTTATTTTCCTGCTGTTGGTTCCCTACTTTCCCCTTCTGTTTAACTGCTTGCCCTCCTTGTTTTTTTCCTCATTTTCATTGTTATTTTTATCTCTTTCTAGACTATCTTTCAGTAGTCTTTGTAGGGTTGGTTTAGTGGTTATGAATTTCTTCAGCTGATCTTTGTCATTGAAGTATCTTATTTCTCCATTAATTTTGTAAGATAGTTCTTCAGGGTACATCAATCTGAGTTGGATGTTGTTGTCTTTCATGACTTGAAATACTTCACTGCAAGCTCTTCTAGACTTGAGGGTTTGTGTTGAGAAGCCTGCCATGATTCTGATAGGCTTTCCTTTATACATGATCTGTTTCTTTTCTTTAACAGTTTTTAACAGTCTGTTCTTGTGTTGAATTTCTGGGATCTTGATTATTATATGTCTAGGTGTAGATCTATTTTGGTTATGGCTAATTGGAGTTCTATATACGTCACTTATCTGTATGTCAGATTCTTTTCCCATGAGTGGGAAATTTTCTGCTGTTATTTCTGCAAATAGTCTTCTTATGTCATCTATGTTGACTCCTGCTTTTTTGTTAACACCTATCAGTCCTTTATTGCTTTTCTTTGTATCATCTTGAAGCTGGTGAATTGTTATTTCCTAGTTCCTTGTTATTTTTAAGAGATCTTTCCTTTCATGACTGCTAGCTGCAAACCTCTCTTCAAGGTCTGAAAGTCTATCTTCAGTTTCATTCCAGCAGTTCTGCCAGCTTGCAATGGGATTTTTAATTTCCTGGATATCTCTTTGAATCTGACTCATGCAGTCTAACTCTTTCCTATATTGTTCATTCAAGGTTTCCATCATTTTTTCTATGCTCTTGTTTTTTTTTTAAATCTGTGTCTTAGTTAGCTATGCTGAGCAATTCTTTTCATTATGATTGTCATTTCGTTTTTTACCTGAGAAAGTATTTTTAATCTGATTTCCTCTATAGCTTCATGCAGTTGTTTCTTTACTTCAGTTGGTATCATTTCAAGAATTTCAAGTATGTGACTTGCAATTTCTTCTATGTTGATGCCTCCTGGACTTGTTCTGGGTAGAATGGAGGTCTGAGATTGCATTTTTCTATTTTGTCTTGACATTTTCTATTTCAAAAATATGTTATTTTGTTTTCTGTGATGATCCTTGTGATTTTTGGTAGTAAGTAGCTATATCACTAGTATTAACAACTCTCTAGGAAAAAATGTGTACTTCAGGGATATCTTCAGTGTGTAGGAGCTTCTTGGTTTGTGTCTGTCCCAAGATCCTACCTTCCCAATTAACTGAGAGTGGGATGTTGCTTTCTTTTTGACCCAGTCCCCAGACTTTTGGTATAGGGTATCCCCTCCCATGCAGCTCACTAAGGCTCCTTCAGTGTCGGAGGGGCAGTGGGTGGGATTTTTCCCCCCCCCCGTGTGGCTCACCAAAGCTCCTATGATGGTGGAGGAGTGATGGGCCCAGAAATTCTTTACCCCTCCTCTTCCAAGAAGTTAGCCACTCTTGTGAATAAGTGATGTCCCAGATATATGGAAGCAGCAGGGACATCAGTGACTTGCTCCTCCAAGGCACTGAGGAGGTGTGGATCACTGATGAAAGTACCATTGTTCAAGAAGGACGTTGGAAGGCAGGTTATACAGCTGTCTGCTCACAAAAGATGAAGTCACTGAAGCTAAACCTCTTCCTCCAAGAACCTCTGCTCAAAAGGCAGAGCTGATAGCTCTTACTCAGGCACTGATACTAGGAAAAGGTAGAAAGTTGAACATCTACACAGACTACAGGTATGTTTTTCTGGTGCTATATGCCCATGCAACAATCTGAAAGGAAAGAGGTTTACTGACCAACAATCAATCATGTATTAAAAAAAAACAGGCAGGAAATTTTACAACTCATAGATGCAGTCCATCTTCCCAAGCAGGTCACAGTCATGCATGGTAAAGACATGTCCAAAGTCTCTGGGAAAACAAATCATTGGTAGGGGAAGCAAAAAAGGCAGCTTTACAACCCCTTACAACTAGCCTTATTCCTAGTTCCTGAGAAACCTTTAAAACCAGTCTATACCCCTCAAGAAGATAAATGGGCCCCATGACAAGGGAAACCTAAAAGTGCACTCTGGAGGTCTTTAGAAAACAAATTGGTCCTTCCTCAAGCATCACAGTGGAAGGTTATGAAAACATTTTATGATTCCTTACATACTGGAAGAGATGCTACATTGGAAACAATCATTCAAGCTTTCACAGGGCTAGGACTAGTGACAACCACTGAACAGGTCTGCAAAGCTTGCCTACTCTGTGCCTACAACAACCTAGCCAAACCCAAACTGTGTCCTTTATTAGAACCTGTACAGAAGACAGGGACATACCCCAGAGAGGACTGACAATTAGACTTTACTCATATGCCACCACTTAGAGGATTTAAACAGATGCTGGTCCTAAATGACACCTTTACAGGCTGTACTGAAGCCTTTACTTCCCATTCAGAAAAGGCTACAGAGGTATTCAACATGCTTCTTAAAGAAAGCATCCCCATATCTAGACTATCCCAGTCTTTCCAAAGTGACAATGGTCAAATAACTCGGAGCGGCAAAGGCTTTTTGAATAAAGTACCCACCTCTGTTCCACTTAGCAACTTCAACCTTCTGGAAAGGTAGAAAGAGACAACCAGACCCTAAATCAAGCTCTGGCAAAACTTTGCCAAGAGACATTTGAATCCTGGCTCTGACTACTACCAACAACACTCATGAAAGTTTGTAGTATGTCCAAAATTGGGGTAAGTTTGAGCCCATTTGAAACGTTACACAGAAGGCCATTTCTATCCTCTGATATGATAGTAGACCCAGAAATTATGAGACTTTTACAATATTTTGTTGATCTGGGCCAAGTACAACAGGCTAACCAAATATATGAGAACAGAGTTTTGTTAGCGCCTTGCCCAAGGGAATGATCTGGAGACCAAATCCTTGTAAAAACTTGGAGAGAGAAAACACCTGCTTACCACTTAAACCCAAAATGGAAGGGCCCCTTTTCAGTGCTCCTTGCCATATCCACTGCAGTAAAGGTGGCAGAAATAGATACTTAGACCTCATCTTTGTAGATTAAAGGTAGTCTCACCTGCACTGTCAGAAGATCACTCAAAAAGAAAAGCTACTCCTTTGAGCCTTTAGAAGACTTGAGATTCAAAAAAACAAGACTTCATTGTTGCTACAGATAAGTAAACAAGATCTTGCTAAGGCCATGGCTCTCTGACTCTTGATAATTTATATGACATACCTCCCTAACATACATTCTTCTGTATAAGCATGGAAATCGCACCTACTCCTCATATTTGACTTAACAGTATAGTTTCTCTCTCCCATCAAATAGGCAGCTCAAGAGTCACTCTTCACATTGTCCTCTAACAGGTTTTTCTTCCTTTAACCCAACCAGCCAGCACTCCAAGGTAGCTGGAGAGTACATAATCCCTAGTAAACAGGGTCTACAACCCCTCCCAGCTTGAAGAAACTATAGAAGACAGAGACCTCAGCACCCCATAAAGAAATAGGGAATTTATGTCTCTCAGAGGGAAATGAGATAAGATACAGGGTTTGGCTTAGACTGGGTGGGAAGAGAGGTGTGGCAGGATCCCACATGTAGAACTCTTGTGGGTTCCCATGAGATATGGGTGACATATAAGGACACAGATGCCACAGGAGACCACTACCATGTTCCTTAAGTGATAACTCACTCAGTGACTTGCAGACCCAGGGTGTCCTTTTATTTTTGCTTTTCTCTTTTCCTCTCTTGTTTGACTCAGAGCCAGTTTCTCCCTCATCCTCACTTTTCAAATAAACTTTGGCATTATTTTTGGCTTGTCTCAATTCATTCAATTCTTTGAGGTGAGAAGGACCTAGAAGGGAGCCACTTCTAATTAAGGAGCCACTTCTAATTGAGGAACCACTTCTAATTAACGTCTTTACAGTCTGGATTGAAGCCTTTCCTTCCCATTCAGAGAAGGCTACAGGGGATTCAATGTGCTTCTTTAAGAAAGCATCCCCAAATCTAAACTATCCCAGTCTCTCCAGAGTGACAATGGTCAAATAACTCAGGGAGTGGCTGGAAATTTCCAGTGATCCTTCTGCCTCAGTTTTCAAACTGCTGGGATTACAGGCCTGTGCCACCATGCCTGGCTTGCTAATCTTTTTGACACTACAATATTATACCCATCTGATCCTCCCATCTCTCCACAAAAATACCCCACCCTCAAAATTCCTATCTAGCTCTGTCTTGTTACTTTTTTCTCACTGCTGGGACAAAATACCTGATGCCCAAAATTAAGGAAGGAAAGGTTTATTTCGCTTACAGTTTGTGGAGGTTTCAGTCTGTACTTGGCAGATTATAAGGCAGACTGGCACATGGCAGAGAGCTACAGCTCATGGCAACTGAACACAGCAAAGCAACAAGCACACACCAGGGCGGAATGGCCTCAAGCACCCTCTTCCTCTCCCTTACATATGCAAACTATCCACCCCAGGGCCAGTGTAGGTCTCACACCCATAATCAAATTCTAAAAGCCTGCCCCATGGCCGCATGAGGCTTTTGGGGGAACACCCAGACACAAGCCATAACATTCCACCCCTGGCCCCCCAAAGACTCATGTCCATCCCTGTGGCATTTCTGGTGGTTACAGCTTCCATGACTTCTAATTCTGTCTTGGTTACTTTTTTCTCCTTGCTGGGACAAAATACCTGACGCACAAAATTAAGGAAGGAAAGATTTATTTAGAGGTTTATTTCGCTTACAGTTTGTGGAGGTTTCAGTCCGTACTTGGCAGATTATACGGCAGAGTGGCACATGGCAGAGAGCTACGGCTCATGGCAGCAGAACACAGCAAAGCAACAAGCACACACCAGGGTGGAATGGGGGAGGAATGGCCTCAAGCACCCCTTTCCTCTCAATTACATATGCAAACTATCCACCCCAGGGCAGGTATAGCTTTCAAACCCATAATCAAACTGTAAAAGCCTGCCCCATGCCCCATGAGGCTTTGGGGGGACACCCAAACACAAACCATAACAAGCTCCTAAAATAGGCTGATAAAGGAATCCCTTAAACATTCACATTGTTTTTTAAAGAAAACTTGTTTTCACCTATGTTCTCTTATAATCTTGCAAAATTTAAATATTGTGAAGCAATGACTTAATTTTGCCTTTAACTTTACATTTTCTACCATCTTGAATCTGTTTATAAAGACTTTTTCCATTTGGCTTCTGAATTTTTAATATTTGTTTCAGTTTCTTCAAATTTTTTTCCTTTTATGCTTTTCATTAATCTTCTCTATAAACTGGTCTCTTTCAGCTTAACTACTGTAGCTTTAACCATTCCTCTGAGAGCCTTGATTTCTTTTAATACCTCCATCATGCCATCACCTTCGAGGAAGCTTAATATCTTTTGTAATTACTTCTCTTGTTAGACTTACTTGTATGCTAACAGTAATTTGTTTATCTTCTAAATGAATGCCAAAACTTCCCAGCTACCAAGAAATTAATTTGACTTCTTACTTTTACATGACTAAAAAAAGAAATTATTTCCACTTTGCCACATATATTTTCTGTTGAAGTAGGACTCTTATAGGAATATTTTTGTTTTTAAAAAATATATTCCACACAGATGTGTAACAGCACATACAGTATATTCATAAAAGGATTTTATTATCTGAGTTAACAGATTTTTAAAATTACTTTCAGGCTATTTATTTAAAATATGCAATAAAGGGGCTGGGGATTTAGCTCAGTGGCAAAGCGCCTGCCTCGCAAGCGCAAGGTCGTGAGTTCGGTTCCCGGTACCAGAGAAAAAATAAATAAATAAATAAAATAAAATAAAATATGCAATAAAGATACAAAAATATTTTTCAAATTTCTTTGCAGAAGACAGGTATAGATAAATAGATGAATGATTGGATGGCTAAACAAACACAGTCCATTCTTTTCCTAACTTATATCAGTAGTCATACAGACTCCAATCCAGAGATCCTTCAAAACCCCTTGATACATAGCTGGGTATTGTGGCTTGCACCTGTAATTTCATACTTAGGAAGCTGAGGCAGGAGGACCACTTGAGAGTAGAGGATCAAGACCAGTCTGGGTCATATAGCAAGAGCCCATCACCCAAAATATAACACAAAAAAATGCTGCAATGCTTTCAATCAGCCCTTTAAAAATCAATCACAGTCTTATTTCCAGTAAGAATGGCCCCTTGTTTTTTTCCCCATCCACAAAAGATACATAATCAACATTTTAAACATTAATGGCTTTTCTACATCAATAATTCAATAGCTTTCCTATACACCAGAAATGAACCAGCTGAGAAAGAAATCAGGAAAACAATTTTGTTCACAATAACTTTAAAAAAATACTGAGGGATCCACCTATCAAGGAGGTGAAAGACCTCTACAATGAAAATCTCAAAACCCCAAAGAAAGAAATTGAAGACACTAGAACAATGGTGGTGAACCTATGGCATATGTGCCTCAGCAGGCAAGCAGAGCCCTTTCTGTTGGGATGTGAGCCAAGTTGCCCCAGCAGCAGAGCATCGGGTAACAGTGCAGTGTTGGTATTTTGTGATAAATAAGCAGGTTTAGAGTTGCAGTTTGGGCATTTAGTCTCCAAAAGGTTTACCATCATTATTTTAGAAGAAGACAAAGGGAAGCACTTGAAGGCATAGGCATGGGAGATTTCCTGAATAGGACTCTAATAGCAAAGAAAACAACAGCAAGAATCAACAAATGGGACTATATCAAATTGCAAAGTTTCTGCACAGCAAGGGAAGCAACCAAGAAAGGGATGAGGCAGCTTCCAGAATGGGAGAAAATGTCTGCCAGCTACTCTTCTGACAGAGGATTAGTGTCTAGAATAAAGAACTAAAAAACACTAAAAAAAAAAATCAAATAGCCTAATCAATAAATGGACAAATGGGGGCTGGGGGTTTAGCTCAGTGGCACAGCGCCTGCCTGGCAAGCACAAGGTCGTGAGTTCAATTCCTGGTACCGGAAAAAAAACCAAAACCAAAAAAAACAATAAATGGACAAATGAACAGAGAATTCCCAAAAGAAGTACAAAAGGCTGATAAATATATAAAAAGAGTTCAACACTCTTAGTCATTAGGAAAATGTAAATCAAAACTACACTGAGATTCCATTTCACCTGAGTCAGAGTGGCTATGATCAATAACCCTCCAAATGCTGGTGTGCATGGGGATACTTCACTGCTGGTGGGAATGTCAATTAGTATAGCCACTATGGAAATCAGTATGGCATAGGAAGGGGACCGTGAGATGGAGGTACAGGTAGACAGGGAGATGTATAAATAATTAAGATGTGTTAGGTACATATACAAACTCCCCACAAGGGGGGGGGGGGGTCTGGGATATAGCTCAGTGGCAAAGTGCCTACCTGGCAAGCACAAGGTCCTGAGTTCAATTCCAAGTACGCCCCCTCAAGGCCAAAAAACTCCTCACAAGGGATGTGAAATGAATGATCATTATGTACTATAAACATGTACTAATTTTTCAAAAAAGGGATTTTTTTAAAAAATGGAACTACCAGATGACCTAGCTATTCCACTCCTTGATATACACTCCAAAGAATCAAAGTCAGCATCACTGCAGATACCTGCATATCTATGTTTATTGTAGTATGTTGATGCACTGTGTCAATATGAGACATCTAGAAGCTTCACTAAGTGACTCAGCAGTTCTCCATCCTGGGGTGGAAAGAACGCGTCCTTACCACTCTGGGATGTTCATTGTGTCAATGTGAGAAGTAGAAGGTTAACTAAGTGACAGAGCAAGGGCGGGTCCTTACTCTGTAACATCCTGAGCCTGTGCAGGAGGAGGGCGTGGAGATGGTGTGAGTGCTGCATGCCCCTGGGTGGAGGTAGCCTGCTTACAATATAAGGGAGGAAAAGAGGCTTGTTCACCCCCCCACCCTTTTTGCCCTTGCTGCTTTTGCTGTCCTGTGGTACCTTGAAGTGTTGCCCCTGTGCCCTGCCACCCTGCCTTGGAGCCAGCTGATTATAAGTTGAAACCTCCACAAACTGTAAGCTAAATAAACCTTTCCTTTCTTAATTTTGGGTGTCAGGTAGTTTGTCTCATCAATGAGAGAAAAGTAACCAAGACACAGTACAATTCACAATAGCCAAGATATGGAACCAGTCTTGTTGCTAATCAACACATAAATGGATAAAGAAAATGTGGTATATACACACCATGAAATACTACTCAGCCATAAAGAACAATGGAATTATGCCATCTGTAGGAAAATGAATGGAACTGAATAGCATTATGTTAAATGAAATAAGCCAGACTAAGAGAGACAGTTATTGCTTGATATTGTGTGTGGAACCTAAAAAGGATGACATGAAAGTAGAAGGGAGACTATTAGTAAAGAAGAAAATAAGTAAAGTATAAGGGAGGGATGAAAACGTTATTTTATCACTAAGTGATTATGATATTAACAGAAATTTATTGAGGTGAAAAGGTACTCACTACACTCTGTTAAATGATACAGGAGGTTATAAAATAGTATATGTGGCACTGCCAATATTTAATACTAAAATGCATTAATGTATAGAGACTTCAGTAAATGGTCTAGAATGTACCAGTGTGGATGAGGGTACAGGGGGTATTTTCACTTATCTGTCTTAACATATCTCTGGGGGTGAGATACTGAGCACATTTTTGTTGTTTTTAAAAGTATTTTTTGACGTGTGCCATTATAAAATGTTTTTAAACAGAAATTATGAATCGCTACAAGCATGTGAGAAGATGAATGTATTAATTACATTGTAGTAATCATTTCATAACATACTCAAAACACTATGTATACTTTAGATGTATGTGATTTTGTCAATTACACAAAAAATTTACCACCTTAATCACTTTTGAAAAAAGACATATCACAAAGCTACAGCAGTAAGTGTGGTACAGACATAAAGACAAATAACTGTATGAATGGAAAAAAACCTGTGATTTCATAAATGTTACAATCCATGGCTGCTTGATCCCCTTGCCTTTTTGGTCCTATAGCAAGGCAACATAATAGCAGGGAGCATGCAGCAGAGGATGATTCACATCATAGTAGCCAAGAAGTAGAGAAGATGGTTGCGGTCTTGATATCCTCTTCAAGGGCATCACCCAATGACTTAATTTCCCCTCAGCATTACCTCCTAAAGGTTCTGTCACCCACCACAGTGCCACATGCTGGGGACCAAGACTTCAACACAGTGCAACTAATGAATATTAAATTCCTACTCTGTGCCAGACTCTATGCTAAGTGCTTTACAAATGTATCTCATTCAACCCTTCCAACCACGTGACAAAGTAAGCTCTGAGATTTTTCTCCATTTCACAGGTGAAAACACTGTACCCTAGGTCAAATACCTACAGCAGATTTTGATACCCTCCCAGGCGGTTCCAGTTAAAGTCTGTGTGTGACCAATGTGTATATATTAGATCTGACAGGGGGATTAATTAACCTTTATTCTTATACCTCTTACATTTCACACATGGTACAATGGACATTCCAAACACACTTGCAACTTTTATTTGATCTGTTCAAGGGATTATGGTCTTCCTTGAAATATTTTTAAATGATACAGTTGTATTTTTTAAATGAATAAATGAGTTGCTGGGTGTGGTAGTGCATGCCTTGTAATGCAAGCATTCTGGAAGGAAGACTGAGAAGCCCTAGTTTAAGCCTGGCCATATCTTAAAATTTAAAAAACTAATTAAAATAAAAATAGGGCTGAGAATGTAGCTCAGTGTGAAAGCCCTCGGTTCAACAGCCAACACCAAAAATAAACAGTACAATAATATAATGAATAAACAAGGTCTTTAGTTTTGGTTAGCTATGGAGAACTCCCCAATTTTTTTTTTTCATTCACTCATTCACCTTATTTGAAAACTGTATTTTATTGTGGTATTTCTTCATTATTTATTTAGTCAGTTGTACGTGAAGTATTTACTCAGTATGCACTCTGTGATAGGCCTGGGGATACAAAATATTTGGTCTTGGTCTGCAAATAAAAATCACAAAGAATCACTGCAAAGTTTGTCTAATCATTCATATCATCAGGCAGTCACAAGGAAATACATATTAAACCCTCACCAAATGAAAGACACTGTGCAAGGCCAAGAAATAAAGCACTACACAAAAAACAGGTAAGAGGTCCGGCTCAAGGACATACATTTTACAGTCATGAGCATATATGACCTCATAAATCTTGTGGGTGAATATGATTACTTAGGAAAGAGTAGAATGAAAAGACAAGGATCTAAGACAGAAAACTAAACTGCAGCACTTAATGATGAACAGAGGTAAAGCCAGCAAGGCAGACAAAGAAATAAACAGAGATAGGCGAAAAACGTCAGGGTTCATGGTGATGGAAGCTAAGAGCATAGACAGGGTACTGGGAAAAAAGATGCTGAGATGTGAGAAATAGGAAGAGAAAAAGCAGACGTGAACAAAGACAATTCTCTTTTCAAGAAATCTGACCAGAAAAGGAGAGAAAGAATCAAGTATTTTTTTTTAAATGCTGAGGAGCAATACAGAGAGACTGACTGTAAGAGGGAGACTGGATTACCAAGAATACAAGGTGGAAGATGTGGATTCAGAACAGGTGAAAAGTCTGGCCCTTATGAAAGTATGAATCTTCTTTTGTTCTAACAAACGGGAAAGATGAAAGAGTACAGAGGTGAGCTTTGCCTGCAGATCAGGTATTGAAAGTTCTATCCATCCCATTCTTAGGCAAGCAAGAGATGAGATAAACTGTCGAGCTTTGAAGATGGAATAAAACATTTAAGTGATGACTAGGAGTGGGTGAGAGTGGAAGGGAAATGAGGAAGACAGATGCGAAAGTTGCTGGAAAGGGTGTGTTGCCTGTAGAAATAAAATCTGTAAGGTGCTACTGAAAACTCAGCTAAAGCCACAACAATGGTACATGCCAGTAATACTACATAATAACAACTACTCAAAAGGCTGAGGCAGAAGGATCAAGGCCAACCTAGGCAACTTAGCAAGATCCTGCCTTACAAGTAAACTTTTTTTTAAACATCTGGGGATATAGATGAATGGTAGCACACATGTCTAGCATCCACACAGCCCTGAGCTCAATCCCCAGTACCACCAAAAAAATCCCCCCACAACAAAAAGAAACAAAAAAAACCTCAGCAGCAAAAACTGAGCTGAGTTGCTAGTCATAAATTTCTACAAATCTGGTTATATAATTATCTCTAACTATGCTTAAAATCTGCTTTATATAAAAGTGGATAACAATAAGAAGCTAAAATGAAACAATGAAACACAGAATCTCAACTGGACAGAGAGAAAAATAAAGAATGACAAGGGCTGCTAGAAAGGAAGAAGTGAAGGATTAGTGGTACAGAGAACGTAACAGAACAAGTATAGAGTATTCACCAGTTCTAATCTCTTTTTTGATACATTCTTCAAAGAACATGCAAGTCTGAAGTTCACGACCTTTAAATTTCAAGGATACAAAATCTGTTGTTAGGTTCACATGAGGCTGTATTAATAATCAAGGTTGTGGGCAGTTATTATTGTCGGCAAATACAGATATTCCTTGTTTAACTTCCTACCTTTTTACAAACTGTGTGGACTTTCAACAGAGGTGCACTATCTTATGACTTGTCTTTTTTCTTGGTACAGTTCTGTACATCTTATTTATAAAGCCTCAATGTCTCTTTTTAGTACAATATACCTTATTTATACAGTATTGTAATTTTTGCTGATTTTATTATACAGTACAGCACTATTTTTTACATTGTTATGCTTTACAGTACTGCATGTAAGAGTCATACAAATAAAAGCAAAGTCATCAAGTTGGAGTTTCCTTTGACCATCTCTTTGTCTTGCATATTGTAATACACATACTATATACAATTCCTCACTTAGCAACAAATTCACTTAACAACCTAATAGCAGAAATATTAACTCAGTTGTTAAAGGAGGAATGTCTATATTTCTAGTTCTCATCCCAGGCTTTTAGAATGATTCTCCCTCCTGTAAAGTAGTGTGTGTGTGTGTGTGTGTGTGTGTGTGTGTGTGTGTGTGTGTGTTTACCATACACACATCAACCAGTTTTCAAAAAATCTTTTTCAGACATCCTGTGTGATTTTTCATTGGAAAATATGGACACTATGCTGTTAAATAAATGTCTAACTGGAGGCACTTCAGGCACTACAACATTTGTGGGTAGTAAATATAGGCTTCATTTTGGGGAGGGGTACCACTGAAGGAAGAAAAACCTGTTAAGAAACATTCTGTAAAATAATTTTCTCCTGTTCTTCAGTAAAGGTAAGAGATACTATAAGGTATCAGAGCAGTAGCATAAACTATTAGAATGGCTTATTCATAAACAGAATATATATGAGTATGAAATGATTTTACAGAATTTTGTTTGAAAAGTGTATTATATCCATATTATTTACAAATATGCTCTTTCAAGTTCTTTTCCAAATCTTTTAGTTGATTTTTGATGACTTTATCTTCATGCCTTGATTCAGTTACTCTTTACTAGATTTTTCTTAACCTGTCATTATATAGTCAATATTATACTTAGTGTTTCAGGTATGTAAAGAACTGTCATTACATAGAGGTGCAATAGCATAGCACTTAAAAGTGTAATCCTGAAGATCAGATAGCCCGGGTTTAAATTCTGAATCCACCACTGACTAGCTGTATTATTTTGGATACACTGCTTACCTTCTTTGTGTTTCAGTTACATTATCTATAAAGTAAAAATACTTTAAACTCAGGCTGTTAAAAGGATTACATTTATCTTTTTCATGGGGGTGTTCTGAGACAGGATCTCACTACATAGTGCAGGCTGGCCTTGAACTTGCTTATGTAGCCCAGGCTCGCCTCAAAGATGATCCTCCTGCCTCAGCCTCCGGAGTGCTGAAATTATAGACATGCACCACCAGATGTGGCTAAGGCTTACATTTAAGATAAGCAAAATATCTGCAACACTGGCTAGTGCAGAGTAAATGCTGTTAAATATTATCTATTATTAGTTATTGTTATTTAAAGGGGAGAGTGTTGTTTATATTCAGATCTCCCATAAAAGCCTCATGTGATCATAGGTGGAGTTTTTGAGAGGTGACTAGATTATGGGGGCATTATAGTAGACTTGCCATGAAGGGGTTGGAAGTGGTGGGTCACTGTGGGTGAGACCTGAGTCTACTCCCTTTCCATCCACTTCCTTCTTTTCTCACTGCTTCCTGTACAACATACAGCTCTCTTCTACCAATGGAAATTCTGTCTAGAGCCAGCTGACAATGCAAGGACTGAAACTTTTAAAATATGAAACTACTACATGTATATATAGAGAGAGTCAATTTTCATCTCTTTTAAGTTGTGAGTATTGGGTGTTTTGTCCTGGCAACAAGGAAAGAGCCCAAGACAGATTTTTGGTACCAGAGAAGTGGGGTTGTTACTGTGATGCTACCTGACCAAGTGACTCGGAAACTTTTGGAACTGCTTTGCAGGAAGAGTTTGGAAAATTTGGAGAAGGTGGCTAGAGAAGCCCTAGAATAGTGTAAGCTGGGTTTGACAGGCTCTTCTGGTCAGAGCTCGTAAGACTAGAATGCTGATAGACATACAGACTGTAACAACCAGGTTCAGGAGGTTTCAGTTGGAAAGGACTCCATTGGCAGCTGGAGTCCACGCCATGTGTGTTATGCTCTGGCAAAAAAGAAAAAAAAATGTCTACATTTTGCGCATTTTCTGAGTCTTTGCACAAGAGTGGTATTAAGACAGTGGACTAATGAGGTGGAAGAAATTTAAGGTAGCCCAGAATTCAGGCTGCGGCATGGGTGTTGTTATAAGCTTTCAGCCAGCTCTACCTTGAGAATCAAGAGCATATGGCACAACTGAATGATTCTGAAAGCTCTGAATTTCACTAGAAATTAAGTTACTGTAATGTTCAGGTCTAGACAGCTCAGTTTTTAAAAACCCAAGTACTTTACATTGGGACAATATGAAGGATGCCTTGAGAACATGGAAGAATCTGAAAGGCCATGTTTTGAGAAAAGATCCTCAGAGGATCCAACTTGAGAAAGGTCATTTAGGAAACTAGCTTCCTGGGATTCCATTCATGGTGTTTAGCCATCCAGGTACTCAGGGGCCCCTACAGCCATGATACAAAAGGGTCTAGACAGAACTGGAGCTAATGGCAGACCTTAGCATCATTCATATGGTGCTGATTTTAAAGGTATTAAAAATGCAAGAGTAATGGGGTCAGGAAGGCTTCCACCTAGATTTCAAAAGGCCTGGGAGGCCACGCAGTATCCCCCAGAGAGGGCAGTGCATGAAACTGTGAGAATGAAGCCAAAAGTATAGCAGACATCTCAGGAAGTTGGAGGAGCCAAGAACATGAATCATCTGAGGAAAGTCACAAGGAATGAGCAAAGCCAGCGCAAGAGAGAAGCCATGAGGGCTACAGTCGCCTCCAATGCTGTAGGGGTGGAGCCACCCAAGTTCTTTGGAGTTCTCATCTTGCCAAACCTGCTCTGGGTACTGGCCATGGAATTACAGGACTTAATGTTTGCCTGCTAAGTTTTGGTCTGGCTTTCATCCCACTGGTTTCTATACCCCTATTCTTCTCTTTGAAATGGGAATGTTTACCCTTTGTATTTGCATGTCAGCAATGTTTAACTTTCTTTTTGATTTTTACATATGCCTTACAGCTAACACTTTGCTCTGAGTGTCAGGAGACTTTGGGCTTGGATTTTTCAGCAATGCCAAAACTGTGAAGACTTTTGCAGTCCTTAGAAAAGGACTACATATATTTTGCATAAAGAGATGCACATGAGTCTTCTAGGGCCCAGGGTCAGAATGTTATGGTTTATATCTAGATGTCCCCTCAAAGTCTCATGTGACCATAGCTGGAGCTTTGGGGCGGTGACTGGATTTTGGAGATATTATAGCTGACTTGCTGTTAAGAGGTAAGGTATGCTTGGGTCACTGTGGGCATGACACAGAAGGGTGTATCTCAACTTTCATTTCTCTCTGCTTCCTGTCTGCTATGCAGTGGGCAGCTCTCCTCTGCCTTAGTGCTTCCACTTGGAGCCAGTGACCATGCAAGGACAGCAATTTCTAAAAATGAACCAAAATAAACCTTTCCTCCTTTAAATTGTGAGTGTTGGGTATTTTATCACAGCAGTGAGGAAAGTGACTAAGATAATGTATTTACTGTTTCCAACACTTAACATTATAGCCCCTAAAATTTAACTTTAGTGTCTAAAATAAGATAGGGAATCTCATAAAGTTTTCTAGTGTATTATTTTATTCCAAGTTACTTTGTAAAACTGAAGTATATCTGAACATTAAAGACTATATATATTTAAGATGTACAATCTGATGACTTATCACACACATACTGTGGAACAGTCACCTCAAACTAACATTACCTCCACTGGTTCCTACTTTGTGTGTGTGTGTGTGTGTGTGTGTGTGTGTGTAGTAAGAACATGTAAGATCTACCCTCTTAGCAAATGTCATGGTATTAATTATAGTCACATTGCTACATGTTATACCTCTAGATCATAATCACATTACATAATTAAAACTTTGTACCACTTAAGCAACATGTCCATACATACCCTGCCCAGCCAGCCCCTGATAACCATCCTTTGGATATATACCCTCACACAGGAACACCATACTGTTTTCCATAGTGGCTACAACAATTTACAACCCCACGAATAGTGTACAAGCCTTCCCCTTCTTCATGCACTCCACCATGTTATCTTTCCTCC
Organism: Chinchilla lanigera; assembly: GCF_000276665.1. Taxonomy (NCBI): domain Eukaryota; kingdom Metazoa; phylum Chordata; class Mammalia; order Rodentia; family Chinchillidae; genus Chinchilla; species Chinchilla lanigera. The sequence continues at coordinate 10,849,421 of NW_004955416.1, read as the reverse complement.
TTCCGATAATAATCATGGACATGGGTATAAGATACTTCACTATGCTTTTTGTTTTATGGTACTGGAGAACGAATCCACAGCCTTTGCACTAAGCTACATTCCCAGACCTTCATTATTATTTTCAGACAGGGTCTTGCTAACTTGAAAGACCTAAACTTAAACTTGTGATGCACTACCTCAGCCTCCTGGAGTCCTGAGATTACAGGTGTACACCACTGTATGCAGCTTACATTGTACTTACATGATTTACACTTCCTTGATGACTAGTGATGTTGAACATCTTTTCATATGCCTATTGGTCACTTGTATGTGTTCTTTTGAGAAATATCTGTTTAGATCCTTTACTGTGTTTTGTGTTTTTTGGATTTTTGTTTTTTTCTTATCTTTTTGAGACAGGATCTCACTACGCAGTTCAGGCTGGCCTTGAGCTCACTTTGTAGCCCAGGCTGGTCTCAAACTCGCAATGATCCTCCTGCTTCAGCCTCCCAAGTGCTGGGATTACAGGCTTGTGCCACCACACCTAGCCTTCCTTTATCCATTTTTAAAATAAGTGAGTTCTGCTATTGAATTGTACAAGTTCCTATGTATTCTGGATACTAACCTTTTATCAGATATGTGTTTCGCCAATATTTTCTCCCACTCTGTAGGCTGCCTTTTCACTGTGTTGATTGTTTTCTTGACAGCACAGATGCTTTTCTGTTTTATATAATCTGTCTATTTTTGCTTTTGTTGCTTATGCTTTTGGTGTCACATCCAAAAAAGAATCACTGCCAAGACCAATGGAATTAAGGTTTCTCTTGTGTTTTCTCTAGCAGTTTTACAGTTTCAGATGGTAAATTTAAGTTTAATTAACTTGGAGTTGATTTTTGTATACAGGTGGATATAATGGTTAAATTTCATTCTTATGCACGTAGATACTGAGGTTTTTCCAACACTGTTTATAGAAGATATTATTCTTTACTCATTTTGTGTTCCTATCACCTATCAAAGATCAGCTCATGATATACATGTGGGTATATTTCTGGGCTGTTTCTTTATTCGTCTATATGTCTATGTTTATGCCTGTACCATACTATTTTCATTAGTATAATTTTGTAATAAGTTTTAAAATTAAGATGTGTAAATCCTCCAGCTTTGTACTTTTTCAAGATCTCTTTGGTTATTCTAAGACTTTTGTGGTTCCAGTTGAATTTTAGGGTTTTTTTTTTTTTTTTTTTTTCCTATTTCTTAATGCCACTTGGGCTTTTGATGGGGAATATACTGAATCTGTAAATCACATTGGATAGTAAGAACATTTTAAGAATATTGGTTCATTCAATCCATGAACATAGGTTACCCTTCCATTTATCTGGGTCTTCTTTAATTTTCATCTTGAAAGATTTTCACCAGGAAGCAAGAGCCGTGAACATGACCAATGATGGAGTAATTTCTTAGTGGGGCTTTAACAAAGTCTCAGAACTTGTCTCCATTCATTCTTATTACAGGTCTTTTATTAGTCAACTCCATTATTCTTACCTTTTCAGGTAACATCATCTTCTTTTCCCTTTGAGCAGAAGCCCAGAGAATCTTGTAAATGAGCAGCAATACTGCTGCTACCACCATCATGGTAACACATGAGACATATCAAAACCACCTATGTGCTGCCACGTTTGCCCCTCTAGCTCTCTATGGAATTATTTTATGATCATTTTCAGTTTATTCAACATATCCCTGATGATATGCAATATAAAAGACAATTTTTTTCATTGTACCACATAAAACTAATCCCCAAGTTTTCTTCTCTTCACTTAAATGCTAAATTGAAGCAGAATATCTTTTCTTTTTGTGATATTGGGGATCAAACCCAGGAACACTCAACCACTAAGTTAAATCCTTAGTACTTCTGAGTTTTCATTATGAGACAGGGTCTCATATTTACTGAGTTCACACCTACTGCACAGTGTCAAATGTGTGTTTACACCACAGATTAGATTTTAGTTGATATGTAATGCTTGTACAAGTTTACAGGATATATTATGATTTTAGATACATGTATGTTGTATAATGAGTCTCCCAAATTTAAGACCTAATCCAAAAATGAGCATCTGAGATAAGTACACACCTCTAAAAAAAATACAAAGAGCAAATATGTGAAAAAATGTTCCACATCACTGGTCATTTGAGAGATGCAAAATAAAACAATACTGAGATTCTATCTCACCTTAGAAAGAGCAGCAATCATCAAGAAATCAACCAATAACAAAAGCTGACAGGGCTGTGGGGAAAAAGGAACCCTTCTCCACTGCTGGTGGGAATGTAGACTAGTACAACCACTGTGGAAATCAGTGTGTAGGATTAGAGGTTCCATTTGACCAAGCTATTCACCTGGGTATTTTTCTACAAAAATTAAAAACATCATACCACAGTGATATATGTACACCCATGTTTATAGCAGCATAATTTGTCATAGCTAAATCTTGGAGACAACCCAAATAACCATAAACTGAGGAATGGATAAAAAAGATGTGGTATCTTTATATAATGGAGTATTAGCTATAAAGAAAGATCAACTTGAGGCTTTTATAGGTAAACAGATGTAACTAGATACCATATTCATTGGTATCTATTCATTCATTAATTCAGTGAAATTAATCAGACCCGCATGTATAAAACATTGTATTGTCTCTCTCATGTAAGAAACTGAAACAATAAATAAAATCTGAAAGGTACAATAGATATTGTGAAAGAGAAAGAAACTGCTCAAAAGGAAAAAACAACTGGGATGGGGGAAAGGAGAAAAGAAAGAAAGGAAGGGGAAAAAAAATATATACATACAAGATGGCTAAGGTAATTGTACTACTAATGTCTATTGGTTTATTGAAAGGAACAAGTAAACATGGTACGATAAGATACTTCTGGAGGAAGAAAGGGAAGGAAAGAGGGCGTAGAAGTGGAGATATGGAAAGATTGAGAATGAGAAGAAGAGAGAAGCTGATAATACATTCACATAACTTTTATCATAGGGATTCAGGTATCATTCAATGGTACGGTGCAGTGTACCACATGCAACAATGAGTTCCCAAACACACACACAAACACACACACACATAATTTTTTATTACAGCAAATGGCTATGTATTAGTCAGCTTTCCGGTGGCTGGGACATAATACCTGACACCCACAATTTAAAGGAGAATAAGTTTATTTTGGCTCATAGTTTTAAGAAGATTTGTTCCAGGATCATTTGTTCCAAGGCAAAAATAGCATGTATGGTGGAAGGGCACAACAGAGGAAAGTTGACAGGAAGCAGAGAAAGAGAAGGTGACATTACAGACTTCCAAGTCATGCCCCCAGTGATTGGTCTCTTCTAACCAGTCCTTCCCTCCTATCAGCATATTCAGCTACTGAACTAAAAAGGAAATTATATTCTGAAAGTCAAAGCATGTAAAACAATACTCCACACGACAGGAACCAAGGAAAAAGCAGAGGTAGCTATTCTATTTGCAGACAAGTAAACTTAAAACCAAGCCTGATCAAAAGAGACAAGGTTACTACATAATTGTTAAGGGAAAACTCCAGAGAAGAGGTAACAATCATACATATATAAGCACCCAACTACATAAAACAAATATTAACAGACATGAAAAATCAAACAAGAACAAACACAATTATAGTGGGGGACCCTAATATTCCAGTCATAAATAGATCAACTAGATAAAAAAATCAACAAAGAAATATCGGAATTAAACCAAACCTGTGAACAAATGGACTTTTAGTACATGTTCATAGAGTGTTCCACCCCAAAACATCTGAAAACACATTCTTCTCAGTTGCACATGGGATGTTCTCCAAAATACAACACATACTAGCTCATAGAACATGCTTATGTAAATTCAAAGTAATTTAAATTATCCCATGTATATTATCTGCAATAGTGCAATGAAATTGGAAATCAACAGAAAAGAAACCACAGAACTACATATACAACTGGAAATCAAATAACACCCTCCTGATAACCAATGGGTCACAGATGAAATTAAAGAAGAAATTAACAGTTTCTACAATTAAGTGACAATGCTGATACAACACGCAACAACTTACGGGACGCAATGAAAGAAGGTCTAAGAGGGAAATTTATAGCACTGAACTCTTACATCAGAAAAACAGAACAAGCTCAAATAAACAACCTAATGTTAAACCTTAAACTTCTAGAAAAAGAATAAATTAAGCCTAAAGATTGAACATGGGAGGAAATTATAAAGAGCAGAAATTAATGTATTTGAGATTAAGAAAACAATACAAAGAACAAATAGAACAGCTGGTTCTTTAAAAGATTAAATAAAATTGGTAAACCTTTAGCCAAATTTACCAAAAAGAACAAAGACTCAAATCCATGTAATTGCCAAAGAAAAACATGAAACCACAATGGACCCTATGGAAATCCAGAAAACCATCAACTCTTATTTCAAGAACTTATACTCTGAAAAGATAGAAAAACACAAGAAATGCTCAGATTCTAGATACATATGAATGGCTAAAAGTGAATCAAGAAGATATAAAAATTCTAAACCCAGTATCAGTCAATGAAATTATAATTAAATGAAAATGTAGGGGCTGGGGATTTAGCTCAGCGGCAAAAGCGCCTGCCTGGCAAGCGCAAGGTCATGAGTTCGGTTCCCTGTACTGGAGAAAAACAAAAAAAAAAAAAAAAAAGAAAATGTAATTTAAAACTTACTAAGAAAGAAAAGCCCAGGTCCTGATAGATTAACTGCCGTATTCTACAAGAAATTCAGAGAAGATTTAATGCTACTACTGGTGAAATTCTTTAATGAAATGGAAAGGGAAGCAATATTTGAAAGTCATTCAGATATTACAATATTTGAAAGTCATTCAGATATTACCCTGGAGCCAAATATTACCCTGATACCAAAACCAAGAAATACCCAACCAAAAGAAGAGAACCACAGGCCAATCTCTCTAATAAACACAGATGCAAAAATCCTCAATAAGATACTGGCAAACAGAATGCAGCAAAGCATCAGGGGTATATACCATGACCAAGGATTCACCCCAGGAATGTAGGGATGGTTCAACATATTCAAATCAATACATATAATATACCACACACACAGGGGCAAAGATTTAAACAAAAAACCTAGATTGGATCAACAACTGGGATCTTATCCTATTAAAAAAGCTTTGCACAGCAAAAGAAATTACCAATAGAGTGAAAAGACAACCCACAGAGTAGGAAAAAAATCTTAGAGGTTGTCCCTCAAAGAACTAATATGTAGAACATATAAAGAATTGAAAAAAAAAAAAAATCAGACCCCATATATTTAGACCCAATCCAAATATGAGCATCTAAGATGAATACATAATTCTCATAGGAAGAAGTACAAATAGCAAAAAAGATGTGAAAAAATGTTCAACATCAGTGGTCATTTCAAAGATGCAAATTAAAGACAATGCTGAGCGATTCCATCTCACCCCAGAAAGAATGGCTATTATCAAGAAATCAAGTAATAACAAATGCTGGCGGGGCTGTGGGGGACAAGGAACTCTTCTCCACTGTTGGTGGGAGGGTAGACTGGTGCAACCAGTGTGGAAATCAGTATGTAGATTCCTTTAAAAAGTATAATTAGAGATCCCATTGGATCCAGCCATTCTCTTTCTGGGTATTTTCCAGGAAGTATTGAAAACATCATACCACAGCAATATATGTGCACCCATGTTAATAGCAGCACAGTTTGTAGTAGTTAAATCTTGGAAACAACCCAAATGCCCACAAACTGAGGAATAGATAAAGAAGATGTGTTTTTTTAAAATACAATGGAGTACTACTCAGCCACAAAGAAGGGTAAGCTTGAGACATTTCTAGATAAATGGATGCATCTTGAGAACATAGTCTAAGCAAAATAAACTTTGAGAAAATAGAGAAATAACCTTGAGAATACACAGAAGTAACTTTGAGAACATAGTCTAAGTGAAATAAATTGGGCTTACATGTGTAAATAGCACACTGTTTCTCTAATATGAGATACCAAATGTGTAAATAAGGAGAAAAGTATATAAAAGGTATTGTGAAATGGGAAGACACTATTCAAAAAGGGGAACCAGGGAAGGGAAAGAGGGGAAAGGAAGAAAGGAAAAAAAGAGCCCATACCCCTAAATGAAATAAAATCAGACGCACATATTTAACTATGACATTGTTCCTCTAGTGGGAAAAACCAAAAGTATAAATAAGGAACAAAATGTATAATAAATACCGGGAACTAGGAAGAAAGTATTCAAATGGGAAGGAGAACAAGGGACAGGGGAGGGGAAAGGAAAGGAAGGCAAAAGTAAAAAAGAATAGAACAAGAAAATGGAAACAAAGCTTTTGTAAATAAGGAGGGGAAGAGGGTTTAAAGGGAGGAGAGGGGTCCAGGGAATAAAGAAGTACCAAGAGATATCATGTAGTGGTACAAACTTCCTCTAATGGAGGGGGCCCAGGGCATACTCTGCCTTCTCCCTCTGGCCAGACCATCATCTCCATGGAGGAGCCCTGGGTAATCATGACTATGGAGGAACAAGAAAACAGCCTGTTGCTAGACACAGGTGCAAGTCTCTCAGTCCTTCTTTTCAATCCTGGCCTTCCTTCTAGCCGTCACACCTTAGTGACAGGAGTCACTGGTGAGGAGGTAATATGCTATTTTTGACAACCCTTAGGCTGTAACCACTTGTTAGATCTTTCTTGCATATCTCTGTCTTCCTGAGAAACCACTTTAAAGATACAACCATGTATTACAGCAGCCACTGATCTATCCACAACTCTGTAATGTTTGCATTGTTCCTATCCTATTTCGTAAATGGATGTATGTTTATTATTATGTGTTTCCTACAACAACCATTGAGAATAGTTAATGATTATTCAATAGGTCACTCATGTATAGCTCTATTTATTTTCTTTAGAAGCCACTTAGAAGATACCAAAGTATAGTACAACAACTACTGATAATCTCCTACCTCTTTTGTCTGTAACTCACTATTATTTATCTATTTGTTTTCCTGAGAAACTATCTTGTAGATAACAATATGTAAAACAATAACCATTGATAATTTCCTACCACTTTGTCTGGAATTTGGTAAGCCCCCCCTATTATTTTTTTTAATTTTAAAAATAAAAGGAGGAAAACATTAACAGACAGACAACCTTTTACAAAATAGCAAAAGAACCGTACAGACAATACAGAGTTACAAACAAAGTGGTAGGAAATTAACAATGCTTGTTGTATTACATATTGATAGCTTCAGAGTGGTTTCTCATAAAAACAAATAGAGACATGCAATATTGATCAATTAAGGACTCACTGACAGTTTCTTTCAGCAAAGAAATAGAAGACAGTAGGACAACTATGTTAACTATCCTGTATATACGTACATACAAAATTTCTCCTTCTTTCCCTTCTCTTTTCCCACAACCCAGTTGCCCTTTACCCTTGAGTGTTTTCCTATCATTTCACAATGTTCATCATACCTCCTAGTTTAAATTAACTCTTTCAGGTTTTACACTAGTGAGACAATGCGGTGCTTGCACATGCAGGTCTGATTTATTTCACTTATGAGTATGGTCTCTAGTTGTGACCATTTACCTATAAGGGGCTCAAGTTTATCTTTCTTTATAGCTGTGTAATATTCCATTATATAAAAGTACCACAAAACGCCCCATTATTGTTATCCTTCTTTTACTCTTTAAAATAAAAAAATAAAAAATAAAACAACAAACTTCCTCTAATGAATGTGATCATTATGTATATCTAAAATGTACCAATAAAATTAAAAAGAAAAAAGCCCCACAAAAAACAGCAAAGAAAACCTCAATAATAAGACAACTCAATTTTTCAAATGAGCAAAAGAATGTATTTTCATCTAAGATTTACTAACAGCAAACAAACACATGAAAAATATTCAACATCACGAGTCAAAAACATACAAATTAAAACCACAAGGTGACAATGGAGTACTATATACCTATTAAAATGGTTAATGTTAAAAGATTGACAATATCAAGTGTTAGTGTGGAAATAGAGCCACTACAACTCTCATTTATTGCTAGCAGGACTATAAAACAGTACAACTGTGTTGGAAAACTGCTTAATATTTTGTTTATTTGATTGTGTTTTTTTAAGACAGGATCTTGCTATGCAGTTTAGACTGGCCGTGAACTCACTATGGATGGCATCAAACTCGCAGCTTTTCTCCTGCCTCAACCTCCTGAGAGCTAGGAGTACAGGTGTATACCAACACGCCCAGCACCAGCACTTTCTTTATAGTTAAATATATGCCTAGCAAATGACTCACCAATTCTACTCCCAGGTATTTATTCATGAAAAATGAAAATATAACTACACATAGTCTTTTATACAAATACCCCAGTATTCCACAAAAGCCAAAAACTGCAAAAACACAAACATCCATCAGGAAGTGAATGGATAAACAGGAAGTGATAAATCTATATAACTAAATATTACTCAGCAATGAAAGAAGAGTTGTTGATACATAGATTAATTGCAAAAATTCTGTTTGGTCAAACAACCCCAATACAAATGAGTACAGAAGGTATAACCCATTTATGTAGTATTCTAGAGAAAGCAAACCAATAAGACAAAGGAATAAGAGGAAACTGAGGAGGTTTGTAAAAGATGTACCTTGAGGACAGTGGTAGTTACTCTGGGGTATAAAGCTATCAGAATCATCAAATTGATTGCTTTTGTAATATAACTATACTTTAGTATAGTTATATATAGTTATATATAGCTATTCAAAAGTAAAAACTTAAAACATGGAGGGGACAGTCAATGGCTTCTTACCTGTTACACAAATCTCTTCATAATCTCACTCCAGTCTTGCAGTCCAGCATCAATTATTATTGCTCCCATTCCTGCTCCCACATTTAGCATACTGAGCTTTTAGATACTGAAACTCTTCAAACTTTCCCTACCCTGTCCTTTGATACCTGTGATATGCTAAATATGGCACCTCCCTCTCATTTCTTCCAAGCCTCTCACTCATTGTTTACCTCATTAAAGCCTAATCCTTTTTTTAGGACTCACCTAAAGTTGTCTTCCCCAAGCCTGTACACTAGGTTAAGTCCTCCCAACTGATTCCCCACAAGTGCAACTTCCATAATCATGTATGGCCCACCTGTCTCATTCACAGCTGTATCTACACCATAGAGCATAGAAAGTGACCCAAAAGAGAACTATGACATATCTGTCTTAGACACTTTTTATTGAGGGGACAAAGTGCCTGACAACCACACAAAGGTGGAGAGGCTTATGTTGGCTCATGTTGTCAGTCCATGGACAGCTGGCTCTAAGGCAGGAAGGGGATGGTGGAAGGGGCTGGTGGAGGAAAGCTGCTCACATCACAGCAACCAGCAAGCAGAGAGAGAAGGGAGCAGCTGAGAAAGGAGATAGACCCTTCTAGGTCACAACTTCAGTGACCAGCCTCTAACGAGGCATATTCTTTAGCAGCAGACCCAAGGGCCCTTTCTTGAAATGAAAGCTTTCCAATTTTGTACCCCTGAGCCTTCAGAAAAATGGGACCCTGCTGATTCTTGAGATGCCTTTACAGCATGTTTCCTACTGTCCTGATGCAAAGTACCTGACTCCTTTGTAATACTAACCTTTTGAATAATAAAGCTTTCCTACGCTTCAACTTTATATACACTGAAAACTTTTATATTTTATAATTTTTTTGAGAAGGGTCTTGCTATGTAGTTCAGGCTGGTCTTGAACTCAAGATGTAGCCCAGGCTGGCCTCAAACTCATAGCAAACTTCCTGTTTCAGCTTCCCAAGTGCTGGGATTACAGGTATGCACCACCACACCTGGCACTGAAAACAGTAGTCTATCACCATTGATCTTAGTCTCCCAAATTCTCAGGATGTGAACAAAAAATACACAAATTTTTCGCCAGAGCTTAACACATAGTCTTTAGTCTGTCAGTAGAATCTTTGTTCCTACTTCAAAACTGCTGAGTCAGGTTTTTTTCCCCTTTTTTTGGTATGTGTTTAGAATATATAACGATTACATTAACCATGGCACATTGGGATTATGTATGTACCTATATTACTTAATATTTCCTCATCCCTTCCATTTCCTCTGCCAACCTCCATCTCTTGGTCCCCTTCACATTTGCAAAAGATCTATCTCCTTATTTCCTGTTATTTATCTTTTATTTTGCCCTTACATTTATTTAGTTTGAGTTTCTCATATAAGAAAAGCTATGTGATATTTATGCTTGTGTTTATTTCACTTAGCATTATAGTCTCAAGATGGGTGCATTCTCCTACAAATGACTCAAATTTATCTTCCACTATGGCAGAGTAGTACTCCATTGTACATAAATACCACATCTTCTTTATCCATTCATCTGTTGGTAGGCATACAAGCTGCTTCCAGTATTTACTTCTTATGAGTTGTGCTGCTATAAACTTGAGTATGCATGTACCACTCTAACATAATGTCTTTATCTCTTTCAGGAAGATGCCTAGGAAAAGAACAGCTGTGTCCAGGGAAATTTCTTTTAGTTTTTTGAGGAATCTCCATACTTATTTCCACAGTGGTTGTACTAATTTATATTCTTCTTCTTTTTTTGGCTGTGCTAGATTACATTAGCTTTTTTTTAAAGATAAAAGAGTGAAAACATATTAACAAACAGACATAAACAAAGCAACATAAAAGTAATAAAAGCAATACAGCATTTCAGATAAGGTGATAGGAAGTTAACGATGGTTGTTGTATTACAGATTGTTATCTTCAAATTGGTTACTCAGATAAACAAATATAGGCATGTAATATCAAACAATTAAACATTAACTGTTCCTTAGTTTACGTTCTTACCAACAATGTGGAAGGTCTCCTTTTACAGCGGAGCCTTAACAACATTTGTTACTCTTTGTTTTTTTGATGACCACCATTCTTTCTGGAGTTGTCTGAATCTGCACTTTTTTTTTTTTTTTTGAGACAGGGTCTCATTATGTAGGTCAGGCTAGCCTTGAACTTACCATCTAGGTAGCCGATGTTGGCCTCCAACTCATGGTGATCCTCCTGCCTCAGCCTCCCAAGTACTGGGATTATAGGCATGCACCACCATGCAGGCTCTCAATTTCCATTTCCGTAATGGTGAAAAATGTTGAACATATTTCATGTATTTATTGACCATTTGTACTTCCTTTGAGAAGTATCTACTAATTACAGTTGTCCATTTCCTGATTGGAATTTTTCGGGGATGATCTAGGTTTTAAATTCTTTATATATCTACATTCTGTCACTTGTCCAAGGAATAACGGCCCAACTTTTTTTTTTTTTTTTTTTTTTTTTTTTGAGACAGGGTCTCACTATGCAGTTCAGGCCAGCCTTGAGCTCATTTTGTAGCCAAGGCTGGCCTCGAACTCACAACAATCCTCCTGCCTCAGCCTCCTGAATACTGGGATTACAGGCATGCCTCACCATGCCTGGCTGTCCAACTGTACTTTCCCCATTTTTTAGGTTGTCCATTCACTCTACTGTTTGTTTCCTTTACTGTGCAGAAGTTTTTAAATTCGATGTACTCTCATTTGTTGATTCTTGACATTATTTCTTGTGCAACTGGGGTTCTGTTAAGAAAGTCATATCTGCTATTGTCTTCAAGAGCCTTACCTATTTTATCTGTCATCAAATGTTCGATATTCAGATCTTTGATTCATTTTGATTTTAGTTTAGTACATGGTGAGAGATATGGTTCTAGAGCCATATTTCTACATGTGTGTAACCAGATTTCCCAGCACCATTGTCTAAAGAAGCTATCTTTACTCCAGTATGTTTAGGCATGCTTTGTCAAAGATCAGAGAGCTTAATGTACCCAGGATTATTTCTGCATCCTCTACTGTGTTCCAAGGATCAACATGTCTGCTATTGTGCTAGTATCATGTTGTTTTTGTCACTGTAACTTTGTAATAAAACTTGAAATTAGGATTATAAAGCTACCTGCATTGCTCTTCTTGCCCAGGATTGCTTTTGGTATTCTATTCCATACACATTTTAGGATTGTTTTCTCTAGTACAGTGAGGAATGTTATTATTTTAATTGAGATTGAGTTGCATTAAATCTTTTTTATCAGTTTAGGAAGTATAATCATTTTGACAATATTGGTTTTGAATGTAAAGGAACAAGGGGTATTTTTCCATTTTCTGATATCCTCTTCAATCTCCTTTAATATAGTTTTTGGTGTAGATGTACTTTCATGTGTTTCCACAATTTGTATGGTTTTTTTTCACAGTTTTCTAGTTTCATTGCACTATGATAAAATAATATGCAGGAATAATTTCAATTCTTTTTTCTTTATTTAAACATACATTAGGCTAGAATGGCGTCTACTTTGGCCAATGTTGCATGTGTGCCTGAGAAGAACACGTATTTTGTTGTTGGTAGGTGGCACACTGCAGCTATCTATTATGACATTTGTTTGAAGGTGTAGTTCTACTCTGATATTTGATTTTTTGCCTAGTTGATATCTGTGATAGTGGAATATAAAGGTTCTCCCCTATAGCTGGGTTGATGTTTACCTGCTCCTTTATGTCCAGTAGTGTTTTATGAAGTTGAGTGCACTGGTATTCAGTTCATATGTTTATATTTTGTATCTCTTCCTGTTGAATTGCTCCCATAATCAACAGGTGCCTTTCCTCATGAGTTCTGGCTTAAAGTCCACTTTATCTAAAAAATAGGACAACCCTTTCCCCATATTTGCAAAGTTCTGTGCTATTATTTCTGTAAATTCTTTTTTAAACCTATGTGGTCTTCTGATCTTTCACTAACTTTAATTAGCTGTACTCTTCTTTGCATCAACTAACTGCTGTCGGATGTGTTTTCCATGATCTCGTGTTGTTTTTAATATACCTACTTCAATGCTATCTTCAAGTTCTGGTTGTTTCTCCTCACACTGGTCATTTCTGTGGCCCATACTGCCAATAGAATTTTTTATTTCCTCTATTTCTGTTTTGTACCTTTTCATGGATTCTCATTCTTTGCTAAACTGGTCACTCATATATATTTTTAGCTAGCTTTTTTTGGTACCAGGAATTGAACTCTGAGCCTCAGGCCTGCACTGTGCTGATGAGCTATATCCCAGTCCCTTTTTTGTCTTTTTGAGACAGAGTTTCACTGTGAAGTTCAGGCTGTCCTTGAATTCACTCTGTAGCGCAGACTGGCCCTGAACTCACTGCAACCCTTCTGCCTCAGCCGCCTAAGCCCTGGGATTACAGACGTGCCTCAGCTAGCTTTTATTAGTGTCTTCTGAAAACTTTTTTATTAAGTCCATTATCTGTTTACTTATATTTTTAAGCTCACCGAACACCTTATTGATTTGGGTTGTATGTGTGTTTGTGTCCTCTTTTACCACTTTCGGTAATTCAGCTGTTTGTCTTTTGCTTTCCTTTACTACAATGCCCCATGAATCAGCTTTTGCAGAGTTGGGAGTTTTATGAGGCATTATGTTACCTTGCTTTCTCAATTTTATTTTTCTTTCTTGTTTTTTTTGATGTATGCATGTGTGTGTGTGTGCACTCAAGTGTGAAGCACAAAAAAAAAAAAAAAATGGAAAGACTCTGCACCTAGTATAAAGATCTCCTTGGTTAGTATCAGGTTTACAGTGATGCACTCAGGGTGTGGTTAACCATAGGTCTTTGCTTCTATCCCAAGATCCAAATAACTATTAATTTTGGGGTTGGACATGCAGTGTAATTGGCTTAGCACCCAGTTCTCCAAAAATGGGCCACAGTATTGATGATGATATAAAGACAAAGCAGACACTAATATACAGTAAAAATCAACAGGAACTATGCCACCCTGGCAATAGTGACAAAAATCACCAACAATAGAGTCAAAGCCAAGCTAGCTATTACCATACCATAAGAACCATAAAAACTACAAGTGTCCCAGCCTTAACAAAAGAGATGCACAGTTATAATACAGAAACAAAGACAAAGTAAATACTGACACACAGTAAATAGCTTAGAAAAGCACTATTATCACCATTAACAGTGGAAAAGAATTCAATGCAAATAGCATAGAGTCAACCACACATCTAAAGATTAATAGATCTAACTCTACTTAGGCCCTATCTCCTAACAGCAAGTGAGCTAAAGCTGAATATGAATACTAGTAAAGACCAGGGAGTGGAGAAGTGGAAAATGAAAGTAAAAATTGAAAAATAAAGGGAAGGAACATAAGGAGAAAAGAGAAGAGAGATAAAGGATCCAATAACGAGTTAAAGAGAACAGAATTAGATAAAAGTCAGGACAATAAAAAGAACAATAAAAAGAGAGGAAAAACAAAAAAAGCAATATAAATAAAAAAGAAGAAAAGCAAATAAAAGAAAAAGAAAACCAAAGAAAAGAAAAACCCAACCACAAAAAACAATGGAGAAAAAGAGAAGTGAGTCCACACTATTTCTGTGCTTTTGAATGAGCAGTTTCACTGTAGTCCATACTCTTAAGTGAAATAAATCAGACACATGTGTAAATACTGCATTGTTTCTCTGGTGTGAGAAAACGACAATGTAAATAAGGACCAAAGTTGAATGAGTAGTTTCTAGGGCTGGGGATATAGCTCAGGGGCACAGAACCTGCCTGGCAAGCGTGAGGTCATGAGTTCAATTCTCGATACCAAAAAAGAATGAATAATTTCTTTCCAGGGTCTGCACTACTGGAATCCACCTGATACCAGGGAGGGATAGTAAGTTGCTACTATGACCTATTGTCTTTCCATACCCATGGTTTTTACATGAATATTGACTCCTGCCCTGTCTTTCCTACCTTACATACTCCACCAATGACATTCACTCTAAAGCTGTATTTATTTCAGCTGTTTCCAGTTTCTGTATGCCTCAAGCCATGGCTTTCTCCACCTAGCTTTATGGGCTGTGGATGTTTAAGCCCCCCACCCCACCCCAGCTTCAGAAGCGCCTATATCCATACACCTAGGTTACAGCAACTATCCAAGGTGAGGTGTATCTCTGCCCACATTGGCAGAGGGAGGAGCAAACAGACCAGAGTTCTGCGTTGAATTCAGGCAGCATGGGCTGAGGGTGGGATTCAAACAGTCTGTTAGACTTAATGCTAGCACTTTCAAACTAGCCCTCTCTGACCTGCCTGGCTTCTTAACTCAGAGGAACTCCACGTCCTTCCCAATCTGAGTATACCTTCTCAGGGGCTCTATGTCTAGCCTGTGTCCTCTCTATGACTGTCCCTTGTAGTTGTTTCCCATGCAGTCATTGTAATACAGTGACCCCAGAAACCTTGAAGTGTCATTTTTATGTCACTGTTTGTAGCTCAGTCTTAAACAATTAACCACTTCCCAAAATGGCTCGATTAAACATTCTCAAGTATGACAGGCACAGCATTGAATTTCTTCTCCAACTTTAGCCTGCTATGTCAAAGGAGTTCCTTTCAGAGTAAAATCCCACCCTTTTTTTGCACTTTACAATAACTGTGGGCTTCTGTTGGGGTGAGCATTGCCAGTCTGGACTGTTGTTTCTCACTGGGGCTACCAACCTTCTCCATTCTTATTGTTTGTTAATGGAGACAGGCTCCTCCCTGTTCTAGAGAGCTTCATTCTTTTCTCTTCTTTGTGTTCAGTTTCCCCAGTTTCTCTGTAGTTTCTAGTTTTCCTGACAGTTATTTCTTGATTCCTGGAGATCTACTTGTTTTCTTCAGCAAGTTGTTCTTTTCCAGGTATCTTGATTTCAAGTTCCAGAGAGGCTGTATTTCGCTGCTAGTCTTTACTGTCATTTTTTTATCCTCCTTACTGTCTAGATTTTTATCAGCATTCTGGTCTTCTGATCTCTGAGCAGAATGTACAATCAAGCCTGGTTTATAGGATCCTAGGACTTCTGTAGCCAGCATCTCCAAACCTATCCAAACTCCTCCTGCAAACCATTTACAAAGGTTTCTAAACCAAATGATCAGGTAATCACAGCAACAGTCCACTTTCAGTACCAAAATCTTAGTCATTTTCTTGTTGCTGGGACCAAATTACTGACAACCAAAACTTAAAGGAGTACAAGTTTATTTTGGTTCACATTTTCAGTCCATAGTTGGTTGGCTTCAATGCAAGAAGGGGACAGCGGAAGGGTCTTGTAAATGAAAACTGCTAGTTTTGGTGGCTAGGAGGCAGAGAAAGAAGGGGAAAATAGGAAGAGAGAAACACTTTTCTAGGTCATACCACCAGTGACTAGCCTCTAACTAGGGCCCACCTCCAAAAAAGTGAACTACATAACATCTTCCAAGCCTTGTCCCTAAGAACATGAGTTTTGGGGTTGTTCTTGATTGAAATCTTAATCTCATAAAGAACTGAAAATAGTCTGAAAAGACAAATACATCAAGATAGAGTACACTGGGAGTATTTTCCCCCATCTGTAATCCCAGCTAGGGGATTAGCTGAAGCAGGAGGATCGTAAGTTCAGGCCAGCCTGGCCCACTATAAAACCCCATCTCCAAAAATATATAAAAAACATCCAGAAGGAGAGGAATAAGATATCCAGAATAAATGGGTGTTACTGAAGCTAGAATAAAAAGTTTCTAGAAGGAAGAACAAGAGAGATTAACAATATAAAATGATAGAAAAAGTCAAGTTTAGCCATGAAAAGGTTATTTGATTTAGGCTTTATTAATCATCAAATGAGAAGAAATGTTGGTCCAAGTTGAATTTAATTTAGATAAACAGAATTGAAATTGTAAAGGAAAGCACCTTATATTATGTTAAACAGAAAAAACTTCCCTGGGGATAAGTTTTAAAATTATTCTTAGGCCAGGTATGGTGGCCCATACCTGTCATCCCAGCACTTGGGAGGCTGTCAGAGGCCAGGCTATGTAAGGGTTAAATTGCTGACCATGAAGGGACCCTCTGGCTGTGTTGGAAAAGCGCATACTCACAGTGCTCTGGAGTCAAGATAACACCACAGCTGAGGCAGAGGAAGACATGCTGCTGACACAGTATTCCAGAGCAATAGCTGTCAATCCTAGAGATCAGCTGGTTCTCTTAATCGGCAAAACTTACTGCTTGGAGAAGTCTTTGGGCTATCATCCCAAGATCCTGCTCAGTTCCTGCCTTGCCTCAGTATCCCCTTTGTTTGTTTGAAAAATCAAATAAATACAGGCTGTCCAGTGGTGCTCTTTGTCTTTACTCTCAGAAAGTTTTGACCTTCCCAGAGCCCCAAAAACCATACCAACAGCCTCTATTTAAGCTATCCGACATATACTCACTCAGGAGGTTGTGAGCCTGATCAGTCCATTATAACTGATGCCTGGACCAGGGACCTAAGTTCCTGGATGAGAATTTTTAGCCTAAATGAGTAAGTTCACTCATAGTGGAAAGGGTTCAAGCTACAGAAAGCTTTCAGAGTAAGAATGTCATGGGGGACACCTGGAGAATGAGGGAAAAAAAGTCTTACACAGGAAAAAAGGGCTAAGTCTTCCTGCTGTGAAAAGCAGTTTATTTCTTTTATCCAGGAATAAAACATGAGGAAAAACAGGGTACAACACCCAGGGGCTCATATGACAACTGAAAATTCATCAGGTAATTTGGAAATAGATAACTGGGAACAAGTTGGAGAAAATCTTAAACAGGTATAGAGGAAAAAAACGGTTTCCTCTAGAATCTCTTCACTTGGACCTTAGCTCAGTGAGCTTTAAATCCATTGCAGAGCTCACAGCCAACAGTTCTTGCTTCAGGCACAGAGAAAACAAAAACATTTCCTAGGAAGGCTTCTACCTCCAAGGCAGAGACTCTGTGGCGAGAGCTGACTTTCCAGCACCTGAGTCTTTACAAAGCAGTCAGTCACCACTGATAGAGGTGTCTGGGGAGAGAACAATTAAACAAACCACCAACAATCTATCTAGACACCTACAGATTCTTAAAAGGGCCGCTGAGAGCCAAAAGTGTAAGAACAGGGAGAAACCGCTTCATTCTGCTCCTCCCATCACTTCTCACAGACCCCAGGGCAGGGAAGGGAGCTGGGCCAGTGGGCACTGGCCAACCACTTGCAGTGGGAACCATAGAGTTCTGGTGAGTCTAGAGCTCCCAGATGGGGTAGGTGGGAGGGAATCCAAATGCCTGCTTTGTCAAAATGTCTTGTCAGCTACAGTGGTGAATACAGGCTGCACACCCTGGCTTAGGGTGCTCAGTGGCCACACCTTTGTGCAGGCACCAATCGACAGCAACAGCTCACCTTTCCTGTGCCTCAGTCTACACAGGTACGCCAGTGCCTACCCTTTCTAACCCATGCACATGTCACTACTATTATGTCATCAAATTGTGACAGCACTGGCTGCCAGTTGTGTGGGCACCAGTAGTCATACAACACAAGGAAGAGCCACAGATAGATTCTTCATTCAAAATCAGGACAAAAATTACCATGGTTCAATTGGCTTTTAAAAATATAAATAAAAATTACAATCAGACCCTTAGAACAGGTGCTGGAGTGCCACATGCATGGAGCCAGGGGGTGGGATGGACCCCCAGCAGAAGACAAGCAAGGGCAATAATGGGCTGTCAGAGCTAGTAAAATCTTAAAATCACTTAAAAGCTTGTCAAGATGTGAAAAGCAAATCTTATAAAAGTTCAGTGCTAGCCCAAACTACACAAAAGCTTCAATCAGATTTAAATCTTATAGAAATTTTTATTTCAGTGATCAAGAGAATGCAGCCACGAAAATCTATACTGACTGATATTTGGCATACACCTCTATCTGAAATCGTGTTTAATTTCTGACTGGTCTAAAATAATTTCTTTAGACACAGCTTTGCTATGTTAAGTCTTACAAAGAGATCCCACAAATGCTGTTAGGAAAAAAAAAAGGTCTGCATGACAATAATAACCCAAATCATACTAATACAGAGATCCTAGGAATGCTATTAGAAGAAAAAAAGGTCTGAGTTGGTGACAAACATGTAGACATGCCTGAGCGGGAAGGTATGTATGAAGGAAAGGGGCATGAAGTTGCTGCTGTTCTTAAAATAAAATACAAAAACAAGTTAATTATAGATAAAAGGGTTTTTTTAAATTCCTTCAACTTCTTATAAGAGACCTCTGTTAACTGACATACAAAAGTTCTGACTAGTCTGTTCAAAATTACTAACAAAGAATTGTAAGTTATTATAATTAAATTTTGTCAAAATATGAGTGTACTCTGATTTTATAAACAATTGTCTTATATGTATATTTGTCTGTCTGTCCAATCTATAAACAGATGTTTTATTTGAGCTCAACAAATTTTTCTTTTTGCATTTTTTACTTGTTTGTTTGTTTTGGGTTTTTTTTCTGGTACCGGGAATTGAACTCACAACTTTGCACTTGCCAGGCAGGCACTGTGCTGCTGAGCTAAATCCCCAGCCCCCATTTTTGGATTTCTATTTTTATTTTTATGTATTTATTTTTTTGGTACCAGAAACATTTGTCTATAACTTCAGTTGGTTTTAAATGTCATTAAAACTAAAGACATGCTTCCACATAGGTTGCCAGTGGATCAAAGTCATAGTGACTGGTTTTATAAATGCAATGCATATTGTTGTCTGTGTACAATAATTTGAGACTTTCATTGGTTCAAAATCATGTGTCAATTGTTATGCTCTTGTTCTCATAGGTCATCTATCTTTTGTTACAATAATTAAACACAAATCAGGACTCCCACTGGCAAATAAAGAAGCAGCTGCCTGGAAAAATCTTATTCCAGCCTTTGTTCATTAATGGGGGCCCCAGCAGTCTTCATACTCTTATGGGAGATACCCCAATAAACACTATTAAAAATATTATTGTGGTATGTTTATACTGGTCATCGTCAAAAGGTTAAGTTTTCTATAAATAAAACAGGTTTCATAGGTTTTCTCATTAAAAGATGCTCTGGCACAAAACTAAATTAACAAATAAAAGTTTTCATACGGCTATGACAATTCATTATTATCTCAAGCTGGGTGTGGTGGTGCACGCCTGTAATCCTGGCACTTGGGAGGATGAAGCAGAAGGATGGCTCTAAGTTTGAGGCCAGCTGGGGCGACAAGGTGAGCTCAAGGCCAGCCTGAACTGCATAGCAAGACCTTGTCTCAAAAAGAGAAAAAAAATCATTAATCTCTCGTGGGAAACTAAATATATTCATGCCTTCAGATGTACAGATTTTCCAAAATGTAAAACTGGAACTGTTTACAGTAATAAACCTTTTCTTTTAGATTCAGACATCTGCTTTCCCTTTTGCTTCAACTACTTGCGATAGAAGGTTCATGTTAAGCCAACAAGAGGTCACCAGTCAAATGATAAATTTTTTCAACAAAAACTTATGTGATGTGTATGTTACATACGTGCCACTACACTTAAGAGTTTATTACACATTAAACAGTCTAGACATATCATAAATTTCTTCAGTGACATCCCAATAAAGGACAAAAAAAATTAAAGAAGGCTTCTTTATGTGCTAGACAGAGATAACTGACTAAAGACTGTTTATGTTAAGATGGACATTTAAGTATGTTACAAAAATGTCACAACTATCATGCTAAAATATTATGTATGGCTTTTGATTCCAAATTTTCTTTGTAAAACTATATGTTTTGTGTTAAGATTCGATAGGGACTGAATTACTAGAACATCTATGGTTGGTAAGAAGTGACAGTCTTATGGTACAATTTATATTTCAAGGTACTTGATAGATAAAATCATAAGCTCACCGCACTCACTGCAATGCGACTCTCCTGGGTGTTCAACAACTGAGATTTGGAGACCAAAACTTGAAAGATAGATGGGCGAAGAGGGCAGCCAATATTCTGGCCTGCCCCTTCAAGGTCAATGATGACCCAGGACAGAGGGAACCTTTCCTGTGACCTCCTACAACTCTGGTGAATCACCTACTCTCCTGCCAGGGAGACTGGTGGACCATAGAAGACAAAAATCAATGGTGTACAATATGCCTAAGGAGAGTCCCCAAGAGAGAAAAGTCTCCCATGCTTTCATAGAAAGCAACTTGGTCAAGCAAAGGCCCTGACTTATCCTGATGGCTGACACTGACAGAAGAACTGCACATGGGGGGGGGCTGGGGATTTAGCTCAGCAGCAAAGAGCCTGCCTGGCAAGCGCAAGGTCGTGAGTTTGGTTCCCGGTACCGGAGAAAAACCAAAAAAGAAAAAAAAAAGAAAAAAAAAAGAACTGCACATGGTTCCAAGGTAAATACTGAGAAGACTTAACTGACCTTGATAGATACCAAGAAGTTAATTTTAGTTAATACAGGTCTCACTTTAACTTGGTCTTAAATGTTGAACAAAAAAGCGTAACAAAAGATGTACAAAAAAATGCCATAATAGTAAGCTAGACATAAAAAGGGACTCCAATCACTAACCCCTTTTAAGAATTTCTAGCTATACCAGTAACTGATCATTGTTATAGGTCATTAAGAAAAAAAACTACAATAAAAAAACTACAGTGAAATCTATAAAAGCTCAATAAAAACCCTTAAATTCACTAGCCAAAATCAGCTAAAACTACAGAGATTTATGACAAAATATCAGACTCCATCAGTAGAGAGATCTAAGAGACAGTGGGTTACAATCAGTATTACAGTCCCATAAAAAGTTTCTAGACTTGGCATTTTCCCAAGCCCACTCTTCCATTCCAATGCTCATGTTTTAATTATATTAGCTTTACTTTCCCCCAAAATTAGTTTATTCTTGCCTAGAGGATACCAAACTTCAAGTGATCATACAGATAAAACCAACAACAAACATGCTAGATTCTTTTTCCCTGGGAGCCACCAGATCAAGCTTATAAAGAAAGTTCGTAATTGCTACACCACAACAAGACTTCTATCTGAGGCTTATAAGATTAGTTCTCAGGAGGGGGTTGCTGCCTGTGGTCTCCCCTTACATTGACTCTTTTCAGCTCAATGCAGTTAAGATGAAAACTATGCTCAGCCTTCCTAACCACAGTCAGGGAGAGCTCTTTAGAGGAGAAATATTGTAGACAAGTAAGTATGTTATAATTACAGGCAGTTACACAGGGGTGGTCTTTCGACACAAAACACAATTATAAGCACAGCCACAAACACACTCAGCCACCTAATCTTTGACAAAGGGGCCAAACAAACTCACTGGAAGAACGATAGCCTCTTTAATAAATGGTGCTGGAAAAACTGGCTTGCCACCTGCCAAAGACTGAAAATAGACATAAGTCTTATCACCATGCACCAAACTCAAGTCAAAATGGATCATAGATCTCAATATTAAAACAGAAACACTAAATCTATTGGAAGAAAAAGTAGGTAAAAACCTTGAAGACATAGGGGTAGGCAGAGAGTTCATGAATAAAAATCAAACTGCCCATGAAATAATTCAAAGAATCAACAACTGGGATGTCATCCTACTGAAAAATTTCTCCACATCTAAAGAAATCACCAGCAGAGTAAAAAGAAAACCCACAAACTGGGAAAAAATTGTAGCTGACTGTCCCTCGGACAAGAAGGTCTTGTATCTAGAATATATAAAGAACTACAAACATCAACCTACTCCCCAATTCAAAGACCCAATCCAAAAATGGGCATCTGAGATGAATACACACTTCTCAGATAAAGAAATACAAATGGCAAATAAATACATGAGAAAACGCTCAACATCATTAGTCATTTGAGAAATGCAAATTAAAACAACATGGAGATTTCATCTCACCCCAGTAAGAATGGCTAGCATTAAGAAATCAACCAGTAACAAATGCTGGTGAGGCTGTGGAGAAATAGGAACCCTTCTCCACGGCTGGTGGGAATGCAAACCGATGAACTACTGTGGAAATCAGTTTGGAGAT
>NW_004955416.1:10812619-10826355 GCF_000276665.1 Chinchilla lanigera | reverse complement strand
AGAAAAATAAACTCGAGGCTTTTATTGGTAAATGGTCACAACTAGAGGCCATACTCATAAGTGAAATAAACCAGACCTGCATGTGTAAGCAACGTATTGTCTCACTAGTGTAAGAACCTGAGTGAATAAAAATTAGGAGGTATGACAGATATTGTGAAATGAAAGGAAAATGCTCAAAAGTAAAGAGCAACTGGGATAAGGGAACAGAGAAAAGAAAGAAGGGGAAATCATGTATGTATATACATACAGGACAGCTAACAGAGTTGTACTACTGACTTTTATCGCTTTACTGAAAGCAACAGTTAATGATTAATTATTTGATCAATCTTGCATGTCTCTGTTTTCCTGAGAAACCACTTTGAAGATATCAATACATAATACAACAACCATTGTTAATTTCCTACCACTTTGTCTGTAACTCTCTATTGTGTGTACTGTTCTTATGCTGTTTTGTAAATGGATGTCTGTTTGTTAATGTTTTCCTTCTTTTATTCTTAAAATAAATTTTAAAAAAAAGACAATTAATGCCAAAGATACATTCACTGAAGACCAGGCTTTTAAAAGAAAAAAATCTATTAAAAATCAATAAACAAAAATGGGGAGTACAGTTGCCCCCCCAAACATAATTTGACATTGACACTTAAAAGAAAGTTTTTTAACCCCCTAACCAAAAGAAAACGTATTCTATCAGAGCTTCATTGGCAAAAAGACAGGCAAACAAGTATAATGACCCAATACACTTAATAACATAGGGATGAGGGTATGCTTATGTATTTCCAGGTCATGAGACACCACTGTAGATGCCATCCCAAAATGTGTGGCCACAGAGACACCTCCAAATCCATGGTAAAGTCTGCTGCGACCAGACCCACCTTGGATTCTACATTGGATTGGTTATATTAACAGGCTGTGCCTTGTATTTCTGTTCTTAGTCTGTTATAGGGGCACCAAGCCTGACAATGCCTCAAGTCATAATGTTTCAAATTCTGCAATTACAAAAACAAAAAAAGGGAGATGTCAGAGACCAGGCTATGTAAGGGTTAAACTGCTGACCATGAAGGGACCTCTGGCTGTGTTGGAAAAGCTCACATTCACAGTGCTCTGATGTTAACACCACAGCTGAGGCAGACGGAGACATGTATTCCAGAGCAATAAAGCTGCCAACCTTAGAGATCGGACAGTTCTCCCAACTGGCAAAATTTACTATTTGGAGAAGTCTTTGAATTAACATCCCAAGGCCCTTCTCAGTTCCTGCCTTGCCTCAGTCTCCCCTTCCTTTGTTTGAATACCAAATAAATATAGGCTGTCTGGTAGAGCTCTTTGTCTTTACTCCCGGAGTCTTTACTCGAAGAGAGTTTTGACCTTCCTGGAGCCCCCAAAATGATACCAATCATCTCTGTTTATTTAAGCTGTTCACTATATACTTATTTAGGAGGTTGTGGGCCTGATCAGTCCATGACAAGAGTCTGAGGCAGGAGGATTGCTAGAGTTCAAGGCCAGCCTGGGTTGCACAGTGACTACATAGTGAGATCCTGTCTACAAAAAAATAAACAGAAAAGTAAAGTTATTCTTAGGAAAAGGACCTAATGTGGCAAAAATAAGAATCGGCTATGTTAAAGGTAAATGAAGAAAAGCTCTGAGGCATTAACATTCAAGTGAGGATTTACCTAGCCAGAAACAGCGCAAAAAAGTTAACACTGATTACAACAATGCTAAAGCACTGTGAGAAACTAAAATTACCCAGTCTGTCCCTCCAGAGTAACCTAGACTTTCAATCCAAGGAAACTTTAACTCTTTTGAGAAAGAATTAAAATGACAGTATCTTAGATCTTCATCTAAAAATTACAAGGGATAGTGAGTTCTTACTGCTTATTGAAATAATAGCTCAAAAAATATTTCTGATCTCTCCACAGACAGATGTTCATGCCATGCTACAAGAACTGTCTCCTCACTGGAATGAGTAGAAGGGAGTGCCTTGAAAGTATTTTTGCCTTTTCTCACTATAACTAAATCCTAGCTATCATTTTTTCAATAAACCATTTGTTTTATGATTTCCATGAAACTGCCTGAGATTCCTAAGTCCCTTATCATGGAGCAAGACAAAAAGGAGAAATATGAAAATAAGAAAGGGAGACAAAAATAAGTATGAAGATATGGCCAAGCATGGTGTTACATGCCTGTTGTCCCAAGTACCGCATTGGCTAAGGCAGGAAGAGTGCAAATTTGAGCCCAGGCAGCAACTGAGTGAGACTGTCTCAAAATAAAATGTAAAAAAAGAGGTGAGGATGTAATTCAGCACTCCCTGGGTTCAATCCTCCAGTATCACCAAAAAACACAAAACCAAACCAAACCAAGTAACATTTTAGTACAGAGTATGGAGAGTGCTCAATGTATTTTTCTTAACTGAATTAACATGCTTAGATTTTAAGTCAACAACACAAGACCAAAGTTCATTAACATTACACCATGTACCCAGCAAAGAAAGGAACTAAGATTATCAAAAATCAAGCCCCATAGTTGATAGGCCTTTATATAATTTTATTTTATCAATCTTCCCCATTTTATGGGTGAACAAACATGTTTAAGAGAGGTGAGATAATGGCAAAATTATAAACTCAGTTCTATTTAACTCTAAAAGCCCTGGTTCCTTACATCAAATGATACTTCCATACAATATATGGCATTATACGAGAAAGTTAACAAACAAATCAAGTAACTTTTCAGTATGCCTTACATACATGTATTTCCTAGGAATGCTATAAGAGAGGACCACAGAGTTCTAAAGGCTGGTCCAGAATTAAGATATAGGATACAGTCAGAGCCTTTGTCTTAGTTGTTTCCCTTGTGGCTGGGACAGAATACCTGACATCTACAACTCAAGACAAGAGAGGTTTACTCTGCCTTCCATTTCAATCCATAGTCTGATGCTCCAATGCAAGATACCACCACAAAGGGGCATGGTGGACAGGAAACAGAGAGTGAAAACAAGAACCAGGAAAGGGGTTACACCCCTCAGGTCATTGCCCCAGTAACTTGCCTTTTCCAACCAGACCCCACCTCCTAAAAGCAAGCCAGCTATACCATCCTCATAATCCACGCCCAGGTTAACACATAAAAAGCTATTAATAAGACCTGAACAAAATAAATTAGTGTGGCAGAAATAAATAAGCAAAGGAAAGTATAAACTGAGGTGAGAGGATCTAAAGTTTGACTCAATGCAGGGCAACTTAGTAAGACCTTATCTCAAAATAAAAACAAAAAACGCCAAGGATAATAGTGCTCAGTGCAAAGGCCCTGGGTTCAATCCCAAGTGCTCCCCCGCCCCACACACACAAGTAAAAGCATGTTATGGATTAGAAGTCCTAGAGGCTTCCTAATGCCGAGTGGAGCGGCACGTGCCTGTAATCCCAGCATTCAGAAGGCTCAGGCAAAAGGATTGCTGCCAGTTCAAGGCCAACCTGGGCTACATAGCAAGAACTTTTCTCAAAAAAAGCCAAAACAAGTTGGATACAAGATTAGCAGAATAGATACACAAATAGCAAAAGACTAAGAGTAAAATAGCAAGAACAAAAGCACAAAAAAAACCCAGCAACTACCATGATATAGAAAGGCATGAGAGAGATAACAAGCAGAACACCTTCCTGCAACAGTGTGGGTGAGGGATCGAAAAAGACAAATGTGGTAGGAACCACTCTACATAATATCTTAAAGATTACACAGCAAAATTCTGACTTGATCCAGTGATTAACTCAATCATTTTGCCCTTACAAGGCTTTTGAAATGTTATTTTAATTTTTTGGTGCTGGGGAACCGAACCTAAGGTTTTACATATGCTCTACCAAGTCACATCCCCAGGCCTTCATTAAAGCCTTTTTTTTTTTTCTACCAATGAGGTACACTTGCAGCCTCTGATAATAGTTACTCTGAAGATCAGGTTTGCTTAACATGGGCCATATACTG
Organism: Chinchilla lanigera; assembly: GCF_000276665.1. NCBI lineage: Eukaryota > Metazoa > Chordata > Mammalia > Rodentia > Chinchillidae > Chinchilla > Chinchilla lanigera. The sequence continues at coordinate 10,822,395 of NW_004955416.1, read as the reverse complement.
GGTTTTAGAAACCCATATATTTTTCTACCATAAATTTGGACTTTAGCATGTGATAGCCAGCTGTGCATCTCAGTAGCTGCACCTGGGGGATACAGGAACCAATCTTGGTGTTTACCCACTTGGTATGACAAACAGCAAGGTGTGTGGATGTGTGCATAAGCGCCAAACCGGTATTTTTACCCTGTTATGCTCCAGCTAATGGGTTTTGTATGTTTACCTGAGCATTATGGGGGGTAAAATACATCTGCACTATTCTTCTGCAATGTAAACATGTACTTTACTGTACTGGAATGTGGGTTTATTTTGAAGGCCCTGGTAAAAGTAACCCATTAAATACAATAGCATATGAAAAACCAGATTTCCACATTTTAGAGGAGGCCAAAAGTGAATCATCAGATCACTCATGCATGGAAGATGAGGATGATAATGATTGACATTAGCCATATGAACCAAAGTTCCTGTGACAGTGAAATGGGGCAAGAATTGACCAATACAGACACAAGGAATGCAGACCTTCTTGATTCATATGATGAAGAAAATAGCAATGTGAGTACATATTTGACTAGTTGAAGTGGTACAAAATGGTCATACAACCAAATGGAACAACCCAATGTTAGAATTAGGTCTGAAAACATAGTAAGGGTCTTGGCAGAGGTGAAATCTACTGGACAAAATCCCAGCACTGCCATTTAATGTTGCATACTGCTTGTAATAGATGAAATGCTACAAGATGCTGTGAAATATACAAATGCTGAAATACAAGTAAAATGTTCTGAATGCACCAATGGACATGCTCAAAAATGTATTTATTATGAAACCTCACTAGCTGAACTGAAAGCATTCATGGGCATGCTGTACTTAGCAGGGCTTTCTCATGGTCATGATAAGAATGTAAAAGACTTATGGGGAAACAACCATGTAAGCTTGAGGTTTGTAGAATAATGATGACACTGAGAACATTTGGTTTACTTCAAAATTGCCTGAGGCTTGATGACAAAACCACTTGCCAAGAAAGAAAAAGAACTGATAATCTGGCTGCTATCACTCACTTTTGGAAAGATCTGTGGTAAGTGTCAAGCAATTTACACACCATCTAAATATATGACTTTTTTTTTTTTTTTTTTTTGGTACCAGGCATCAAGCTCAGGACCTCGCACTTGCCATGCAGGTGCTAAACACATGACTATTTATGAACATCTTGAAGCATTTTATGGTTGCTGTACCTTCAGGACGTATATTCCCAAAAAACCTTCAAAATACAACATAAAAACTTATGCTCTTATAGATGCAAAGACTTTTTATGCTTTTAACTTATAAATTTATCCTGGAACTCAACCACCAGCTCCTTACTTACACAGTAATAAATTGAATGATGTTATGAACAGACTTGTTGCTCCCATCTCCCAAACTAATCAGAATGTGACATTTGACAATTGGTGTACTAATTTTCAATTCTCATTATATTTGCTAACATAGTACAAGTGTAACAGCACAGAAACTGTAGGCAGGGAATAAAGCAGAAATTCCAAATGAAATGTTGCAATTTCAAAACAGAGAATTGTATGGTACAGCCTTTGGATTTCAGAAAGATTTATATTGGCCTTTTATATGGTAAAGAAAAACAAACTGGTACTGCTAATGTCCGCATTACACCATGATGGGACTATTGATAGGGGAACCTCGATAAAATGTTTCTACAACAAAATCAAAGGTGGAGTAGATGTTGATAAGTTTTGCAGTAACTATGATGTCACGTGAAACACAAAACATTGGCCAATGGTTGTTTTACATGATCTTAAACATGTGTGACATAGTTTGATAGTTTACAAAGAAAATAACAAGTGCAAAAATACCACAGAGAAATTTTCTTAGAGGTTTGGGTCTGGACCTTATAAGAGTGCCCTTACAGCAGAGGAAAAACAAAATGATTCTGCCCAGAGAACTTTGCACAAGTATCATGGAGTACACTGGTGAGCTGACAAGATGAACAGGCAGGTACAGGACCACAAAGATCTACTATGACAGTAAGAAAACCAAAAAGATGTCAACTGTGCTCTATAGGAAAGGACAGTAAAACAAAACATGTGCTACCATTGTAAGTGATACCTGTATATGGAACATGCAATTGTCATGTGTGAGGACTGCCACAGGTATGACAGGTAAAGCAAAGCTAATTTCTGTGGTGGACTTTTGTTTATATTTACATTGTTGTTCACATTTACACTGTGTTCATATACATTTTTATTTTTGAAGTCATCTGTTAGGTTTTGTTAGCAAGTACATAGCTGATGTGAAAATGCTGATGTCTACTTTAAGCACTCATTACATATTTGATATTTTATTTTATTATCTTATTTTCTTGCTAAATGCACACTGTACAATATAGTAGGACGCTCCTGACAAAACAGGAAGACAAGAGAGGTGACAAGAATGGCCTGCTACATAGAAAAAGAAAGCTAAGCACATGTGCTATCAGTGAAAGACATGTGCATAGAGCATGCAATTGTCACGTGTGAAGAATGCCTTGGGTATGACAACAGAAGCACAGATTATTTTTGTTGTAGAGTGTTACTGGTATTTTCATTTTTTTTTTTTTTTTCTTTTGGTACTGGGAATCAAACTCAGGACCTCATGCTTCCTAGGCAGGCACTGTGCCACTGAGCTATATCCCCAGCCCCATCACTGTAGTTTATATAGGAATTTATTTATTTATTTATTTATTTGAGACAAGGTCTCACTGTAGCTCAGGCTGGCCTTGAACTTTCTGTGATCCTCTTGCCTCAGTCTCCCAAGTGCTGGGATCATAGGCATGCACCACCACATCTGACTTTTATTTCTGATTTTATCTTTTAGGTTTTATAAGCAGGTACACACCTGATGTGAAAATGTTGCTGTTTACTCTAAATATATAATACATATTAAGAATTTAGCCAGGTGTGGAGGTGCATGCCTGTAATCCCCACACTCAGGAGGCTGAGGCAGCAGGACTATTGCAAATTCAAGGCCAGCCTGGGCTATAAAGTGAGTCTAAGGCCAGCCTGAATTGCATAGCAAGACACTGTCTCAAAAAGACAAAAAAAAGAAAAAAGAATTTAATACTTTGTTTTATTGCTATCTTATATTTCTGTTAATTATACTTTGTAACATATGATAAGAACCTCTTGAAAAAAACAGTAAGACCAGCAAGATGTCAAGTATGTACTACAAAAAGGTCAGAAAAGCAAAACACATGTGCTACTAGTATAAGTGATATGTATCCACAACATCCTGTTGCCAAGTGTGCAGACTACCTTAGGTGTGATAATTGAAGTAAAATTGTTTTTTGTAGAGTTCTATTGGTATTTTCATTGTAGTTCATATAGGAATTTGTTTGTTTCTCTTTTTTAGACTTTGTATACTAAAAAGCAGTCAATGTTGGAAATATTGATGCTTTTTTATAAACTCAATAAGTACTAAAAATTCAATACTTTACTTTTCTGATATTTTTCCTGTTAAGTACTCATTGTTTAATATAATAAAACTGATAAAATTAATAATTCATCAGTAGAAATAATTTAAAGAATAGATATATTATACACCCACAATAATGAGCCTTTATAGTAAAATTGGCATGCTGCCCTGTGGAGTATAGGAAGAACTGTCGGAAAGAAATAGAAACTGAGGCAATCACTCAACATGACATGCTGAAGCATTCAAAGATAATATCAAAATATCTAATCTGTCTTGGTAACGGTTGCATGACCATTTGTAGGGGCCAAAAAGGTAGGAAAGAGAGTTTGGGGTATCAGTTTTATATGGCTTATGAATAATTCAAAGTAATAATTAAATTACAGCTATAACTTGGCCAGAGTATGGCTGGTGAGGCAGAGGCACAGGTATGAATTATCATGTGATGTATATCAGAAGAACTGGAGAAGGCTGATCCTCACATTATAAACAGGTAGGCTCCTGGGAGTCTGCTATCCAGCTATGAGAGGAGTCAACTCAACCTAACTGACAATGACCACAAAATGCAGGAAAAACAAAAAGCTAGACATCCAGAAGAGCAAAGGGTGATGTAGGTGCTATAGATAGGCCTGGATCTCTGGGAGAAGACAGGAAAGAAATGAGGAAGTAGCTGTAGAATAACACAGCACTTATTGAACCTTTTGGGGTTTTTTTAAGTTAGGTAGCAGTCATGTTAAAGAATCTTAATGAATGTACTTAAACTTCACAAGAATGAGAAAGGTTATTACTATTATCTTCATTTGACAGACAAGGAAAGTAGGGCATGGAGAATAAAGTTATATGTATATTAAATAGTGGAGTCATGGTTCAAACTCACAGTGAATATCTACTATGTGCCAGGGTTTTATGAATACATATTTGGTTTGAATATATACTGGGTGAAAATATTTTTTGGAAAAAATGTAATACACTTCTCATTCTTCCTTTTGGTATATGACCTTTTCAGTGTTCAAATAAAGGTATAAACTCAAGAAGATGATGGTAGTTAAAAGGAAAAGAAGTCATCACTGCTCAGCTTTCAACCACAAAAGTGAATTTTATATGTGTATGTTTGTAATAGGACAGCAATTTGGAAAACCAAGCCAGGGCTTTGAGCACATTAGCCAAGTGCTCTGTCACTATAATACACCTCCAGCCCAGAAGACAACTTTTTCTACATTCTAACAGCTCTTTTTATTAATCAAGAGCCTGATTCAGCCCACTTGGACCACACCGCTTTAGTGTATTAAGATACAAGTACCAAGAATCAAAGCTACAGCTGGGCATTATGATGCATGCTTATAATCCCAGCCCTCGGGAGGTTGAGGCGGGAGGACTGCTGTGAGTTCGAGGCCAGCCTAGGCTACGCAGGACAGTATAAGCTATATAGCAAGACCCTGTCACACACACACAAAAAAAGAATCCATGCGAGAATAAGAGAAATGCACTATACTGAGGAAAGAGTATGTGTGTATGCACATGCATACAAACGGGGGTATGCAGAGAGAAAGGCGGTGGCGGGGGGGGGGGGAATCCTTCACTAGTTACAGGCTGAATTATGTTCTCCAAAATTCATAAATTGAGGTCCCAACTCTTGAAACTAAAAATGTAATCTTATTTGGAGACAAGATCTTTAATGAGGTGATTTAATGAGGTGATTAAGTTAAAACAAGACCATCTGGGGTCCTAACCCCATATGATTGATATCTAAGAAAGAGAAGAGTCAGTAGATATGCAAGAACACAGAGGGAGGGAGCTCCATGTGAGGATAATGCAGCAAGAAGGCAAGCCAGGTGTGTGGCCTCTGAAGAAACCAACCCTGCCAATACCCAGACTTTTGAGAAAACAAAATTTAAGCCACATAGTTTGTCCACCTAGCAAACTAATATACTTCTCTAGGCTGATATCCTTTACATGGAAGGCAAATAAGGTAGGTTTGGAGAATCTACAGAAATAGATTCTTTCTCACTTTTCTGGCCTCTGATAGGAAAAATTTCAAGTTCCCTATTCTGTATTTAATAACCTAGATAACAGATTGAAAATAGCAGGATGGTATAATAAACTGGAAGGCACAAATACCACTTTTCTGATTTCTCTGGAGCAGGGATTTGTAGACTGCCCAGGATGCCCAGACAGCAGCAATGGACATATCCTAGCACCCAAATCTTGGCTACTAATTCCATTCCCCAATAAAAGAAATGATAGCAGGACTGAAGCAGTACGTACACAAGATGAGCCAGCAGCATCTTACAGTACCAAAAAGGAATGAGTACGTCACGATAAAATTAGGTGTGGGGTATATGAAAATTCTCTGTACTTTTTGGCCTATAAAAGTAAGAAAGGGAGATAAGAGCCAACTGAAGAAACTTCCCAATGGCTGGAGCTGGAACAATTTGAAAAACAAAATAAAATAGCACTGAATTGTAGTCCAAAGTAAAAAAATAAATATCCAGAAATTTGCATTAGTTTCTAAAATAAATGACAGGATAAATTAATAAGTGAGGGAAAAGAGACAAATCTCCTATGGAGAAGAACTCCAAACAGTTTATGTAGATATACTGCCCCTTTAAAGAGTGTAACTTGATACTCTTCATTCACTGACCATAGCAGCAAATAATGACTATCTTCCAAAGCACACAGTACGGAAGGGAGAAAAAAAGAAAAGCTTTACAAGGGAGAAAGCTGACAAGCACTACCTCAAGTCAAGTGATTATAAAGTTAACAACAAAATAGATAAGTACTTTGAAAGATGTACCCTTGATATGTTGTGATAAAACTGGTACTTTACCTCCATTGGGCTTTCTTCCAAAAACCTTAACTCCAGTTTAACCCCAATAAAAGAGTCAGATAAGCAGGCATGGGGTGCATCCCTGCAATTTCATCTACTTGGGAGGCTGAGGCAGAAGGATGGTAAGTTCAAGGCCAGGCTAGGCAACTCAGTGAGACTTTGTCTCAAAATTTAAAAATATAAAGGGCTGGGGATGTAGGTAAGCACTCCCTACATTCAATTCCTCTGGTACTATGAGAAAGAGAATTTAATCAGACAAATTCCAACTGAAGATCATTCTACAAAATACCTAATCAGTAATCCTCAAAACTGTCAAAGTTATCAAAAACAAAGAAAATCTGAAAAAGCATCATCAACAAAAGTAGCTTAAGGAGTCATGATGACTAAATGTAATATGGTATCCTAGATGAGATTCCAGAACAGAGAGAGGACATGAAGAAATATGAATAAAGCACGATCCTCGGTAATAGTTTACCAATACAAGCTTATTAGTGGTGACAACTGTACTAGGATGGGAAAACTGGGTATGGAGCATACAAAAATTCCCAGTACTATGATCATAATAATTTTCTAGCTCTGAAACTCTTCTAAAATAAAAGTTTATTAAAAGAAGGTACAGACAAAAACTAATCTTTCTATTTATTAAGCACCTCAGAGTCTCCTAATTAACTCCAAGAATGTTCACAAGCATTCGAACAAAGATGTTACAACTAGCTCAAAATAGAGAACAGGCATAGAAGTAAGAGATGCAGTTAAGATTGTTAGGGCAACAGTTCCCAACGTACTGCGCTTTGCTATATTCTTCTGTAGCATGGCAACAGGCAGAAAATGGAAGTAGCGATCTATGATCAAATAAGACACTGGATTAAACAAAGTTAAATAGACCTCTTTACTATTGGATTTATCAGAGCCTTTATATGATAGAGGTATTATGAACTATAAGGAGAGCCAGGTCTGGTGATGCATGCCTATAATCCAGCACTCTGGAAGGTTGAGGCAGGAGGATCCCAAATTCGAGCCCAACCTGGGCAATGTGGCAACTTCACAAGACCCTGTCTGAAAGTAAAATATAAAACTAAAAAGGGTTAGGGATGTAGCTCAATGTGAAAGGCCTTGGTTCAATCCCCAGTACTGCTATATATGTACATACATACACACATACCTCTATGAGGTAGATATGCTACTTAACATTTCCCTTCAAAAAAGTTTGCATTTTTTCTCCAAATCACCCATAAACAACTCCAAGAACAGTATTCTATTTAACGATGCTCTCGGAAGTGACAGTTCTAAGGAAAAGATCCCAATAATTGAGTGGTAGGAGGGAAGAAAAATAACAAGCAAAGAATACAGTAAAGAAGGTGCAAACAGAATTTACAGTGCCCAATATTATAGAAGCAAGAGAGGAGACAGCTCCCCAAAAGCTACAGACAATAAATAGGATCAAATTAGATACTAAATAAGTTGAGGATAAAAAATGTTCTTTAAATTTGAGATCGATAACTGACACGTGTGACCTTAAAAAGTAGATTTAGAAAAGGAGAAGAAAGAAACATGGAAGACAGTATTTTAAAAGATTAAGATGGGCATGAAAAATGAAGTAGATGGAGGATTAAGAGATCCCCAGTAACTTGATTTTAGCAATGAAAGTTTAAAAAAAAGAGCTTGGTTGATAGAAGAGAATATACAGAGAAATTTTTAAAAATTTCGGACAAGAGACACCCACATCTAGTTGAAGATAAAACATGAAAACCCGCTGAGACTGATTAAAGCCCAGTGGATGGAAAATATGGAATCCAGAGTACATAGTAGAAAAGACTTTTTTTTCTTGAGATGGAGAAATCTGAATAGTAAGTCTAAAAACCTCTTTTTAATACTCCAAATCTCATGGTTTTTTGCCTGCTCTACCTAAGAGTGTTTTTCCATCTGTGTAGTTCACTGTGTAGTAAATGCACAAATTTGCTGAATCCTTGCCTCTCTGAGGATGTCTGTGCCATGAAGAGGTTATAGAGAATTTACTTCAAGGTCTCAATCTTTATGGCATTAAGAAGCAAGGTAAAAAGCTGATGACAATAAGAATGCAGGAGTCATGATTTTAAGTTATAATGATTTACCATAAATGATTTTGATACACAAAATAAAAACTTGGAAACCTAGGTCAAAAAGTGAGAATTACTAAAACATTCAAAAAGAAAAAGATGTATTATCTCACCTAGAAATTTTCACAACTCTGCTACACCAACAGAAGTTGCACGTCACAAACTATTACTATAGCTACTAATATGCGGGTGAACACAAGATTGTTAAGTAGCAGTATGGTATGGGTACAGTTCGGACTTAAACTTTTAAAATTTAATACTTTATATTTTCTATCAATATAAAACACCAATCCGACGAGCTACTTCACCATACAGTTTCACTTTATTTTCGTTTAGGAACAATGAGGACACAGACATGAGATTCCGTTGCTTAGAACTTATTTTTAGAGTCTACCATTTTGGATAATTTCATTAACAATTCAAATTGAGTAGGTAATTATGGATTAACTAGGTTCGAGCTGCAAATATATGGCTCCTAGATCCATTTATCATATTTTAATCACGAATAGGCAGTAACGTGTGATTTCCCTGATAACAAATCTAAGAAGTTTATGTTGCTTAACGTAATGTATTAATTACCCAAAGAAGAGTTAGAGGAGGTATGATTTTTTTTAAGTAAAGAAATTAATATGATCCATGTGCACGGAATAAGGATGAGGTAATACGCACACCAAACCTGGCAGCCTCCACCAGATTTGCATCTGTGAACCTAAGGCGGCCACATAGGTCAGATTAGCACTGCCAGCTCAGCAGCATCCGCACACAGGCCACTCTGGAGAACCAGAACTTGCAGCCAGTATCTGGCAGGGACTAGGGAATGTGGCACTGATAAACCGAGAAAAGTCTGGCAGAAACAGGTTTGTTGGGAGTAAGGGGAGCTTGCGGGTCAGCAATCCTGGAAGAGCGGAGGCGGCAGCTGCTGAAACCGAACCCAAGGGCTCACACTCACCCGGGGCTGGGGGAGGGGCCGCCCTTACCTTGTCATCCTCGCACCTCTTTCCCAGGCCCTCCCTGGCCTGCAGCCGGCTACTAAGGCGGTCGTAGTCGGCCTCCTTCTGGTCGATCTGTTTCTTGTGCGTGTCCACCAGGAGCAGGAGATCTGAGTTGCGCTTCTCCAGACGGCCGCGGGCCACCTCGGTGCGCTGGACCTGGGCCTGCAGCTCGGTCACCTCCTCCTGGAGCAGAACGTGGCGGGAAGAGATGCTCCAGTAGTTGAAGGCGAGGACAACGATCACCACGAGGAGCACCACCAGCACGAAGGAGGGCAGGCGGCCGCCGCGCCGGTTGGCCCCGAAGCCCACCATGAGGCCGAGCTGGGCTGCACCGTCGGGCCCCGCCAACGACACCTGCGGGCAAGAGCTCTGGCCCGGGCTGCCGAGGTGCGCCGGGACGCGGCTCCAGGGCCG
>NW_004955416.1:10806989-10812507 GCF_000276665.1 Chinchilla lanigera | reverse complement strand
GAGGGGGGGTAGAAGGGGGCGGGGCCGCGAGCCCGGGTCCCTCCCCGCCCCCCCCTCCACACCCGGCCCCAGCGCCCTCCGAAGGCTCGGAACCAAACCTACACCACCACCGAAGGCCTGGAGAAGCCCGCGGTCGCACCCCGCCCGGCCTCTCAGGGTTCGGGGCGGGCAGAAGAGCCGGAAGGGGACGGGTTCTTCCTGGCCCCGCCTACCATGGGGACGGGTTCGCGGAGGGGGCCGCTCGTCGATTTCCGCCGCAGCCCATCTTCTCGCGAGGGCGCACCTCCTCGCGTCTGCGCCGCAGTCATCTTGCCACGGTTGTAGCTGGTGGGTTGTGTGCGGTGTTGAGTTCGGCGACCTGCGCTGCGTCTCTTACCTGAGCCGGAGTTCTTCCGGCTGTTACTTTCTTGGTTCCTTTGAGCCAAGGTCTAGAGAGTTCCTAGGAGTCTGAGGTCTTCTGGGGCTGCGATGGCGAAGTAGGGAAAACGATAGGTGATCTTCAACCAAAAAGGGGTCGCTAGAAATGTTTTGTACTCGCTTCAGTAGGTGTGTGTGTGTGTGTGTGTGTGTGTGTGTGTGTGTGTAGAAAACAACAGTAAAAAGACCGTAAAAGAGCGATGCCCCGAACGTTATGGGGAAAAAGCAGGAGAACGTAAGCTTTAGAAATGAAAGGTGGTGCCAGCCTGGTTTCCAAGGTTACTGCTGCCCTAAACCTAAAGACTAAGAATGTGATGAGCTCCTGTTTTAAATGCACTGCTGCTTTTGCCTCAGCTGGGCTTCCCAACAGAAAGTCCAGAAGCTACCCTCAGTTAAGGGTAATCATTGCACCCTTACTGACAAAACACACCCTGAGTTAGAAATAATAGCTCTTACAAGTTTTTTGTTTTGTTTTGTTTTTGAGACAGGATCTCGATATGTGGTCCAGGCTGGCCTTGAACTCATGGTGATCCTTCTGCCTCAGCCTCCCGAGTAATGGGATTACAGGCACACACCACCACACCTGGCCCACAAGTTGTTTTAATCATCCTTTCAACAACACAGTTTTACCGATGAGACGTTTGAAAACTTTATCGAAATCCAGTGTCTTATCTAAAGTAGAGGTAGGCTTTAATCCAAATCACTGGACTTTTAACACCATTGCTCTTTGCATTGTACCTAGCTATTGCTGCGTGTGTAGTGTTAATTTCAGCGATGCAGAGAAAGCCCCACCTCCTCGTTTTCTCTGCCTATTTCCTTGGTAAGTGAATTAAAAAGGTACTGGTTCTAACCTGTTTAAGGAGGAGTTGCCTTTTTTTTTTTTTCAAACCTCAGGATCAAGAACTTCTATGACCATAAAACCTCAAGAACCCAAAACTTTCGGTATTTTCATTCAAATCAAATGGTAAGCTTTTTAGGAAGGATTTTGCATCTTTGAATAATTATGTTTCTGATCCACTTGAAAAATAAAACTATCTGCCATATAGCTTGGAAAAATTATTGCAACTTCAAAGAGAAATGATTTCTCTCAGATTCTGTGCAGACAAAGAAGAAACACCAAAATTGTTAATTTCTAGCGCATGTCAAAGTTGAACCTTTTGCTCTAGGTTCATAAGACCTAAGAAATCTCTACTCTCCATAAGCAGGTTTTGGCAAAAGAAAGCAAGGCAAAAATAACTCATTACCCTCCCGCCTTCCTCAGCTCGTTAGCCTTGCTCTGCTCAGCCAGAGTGATTTGAACTGCTGAAGACATTACACTTTCCAAGAATGTTTGATTTTTCACACAAGATTCTCACATATCTAATGTGTAATATCACACATCTAGGGTAGTATTACCCAAAAGATACATTTTCTCAGCAGATGCTTAAAAGCATTATTTAGTACTATTATTCCATTTTACAGATGTAGAAGTAACTTGTCCAAAGTCATACATCTAGTAAATTGAAGGGCTGAAGTTTGAAAGTCAATCTTCTTTCCACACTTCCATAGAGTTTTTTTTTTTTTTTTTCTATTTTGCTGGTTACCTCATCAGCCTATACCTCCTGCTAATGAGGCCAGTCCAGATATCACCATGACAGTATGTTAATGCTTTCCTATAGATATCTGTGGATTAGACATTGAACTTATTAATGTAAAAGTCAGTTGTGAATGCCAGGTGATCAAGATTAACATTAACAGTGATAAATCATGTTGACAACATGTATCCTTGATATGATATTATAGTAGCATTCTGTGGTCTTCCTCCCAAAAACCTCATAACCCTTGACCATGAGAATAAAACAGACAAATACAAGTTACAAGACATTCCACAAAGTACAGTACCTACCCAATACTCCTTGAAGCTATCAAAGTGGGCAAGGGGTATAGCTCAGACAGAGTGCTTCCCTAGTTTGTGGAACCCTGAGCTAGATCCTCAACACTGTTAAGAAAAATCAAGGTCTTCAAAAACAAGAAAAGTCAAAAACTGCCACTGCCACAACCAAGAGGAGTCTAAGGACACATGACTAAAAGGAATATGGTATCCAGGGTGGGGTCTTGGAAGAGGAAAACTAGGAATAGGTTAGGAAGGTGGTAGTTCATAGAAACAAAATACACAGATATGTTAAGCGAGGTCTTTCCATTGTAAATGAAAAGACTAAACCGACACTATTTTAAGAAAGCAATTATAGGATAGCTCACAGTGCTACTGGCAGAAGAGCTAGAAGTAGGACATCTACAGGGGATTTCATGCTTCAAGAACTCGTTCTCACCTCTGCTTGGCTTTATTATCTCCTATTTTGATGATCATTTTTCTGTGCTTGCTTCGGCAACACATATACAGACGATCATTTTTCTTGTAGAGAGGAAATATGGGCCCAGTATTCTGACATTTTCATGGTCTAAAAAGCAAGGGAGCCAGGCCTGGTGGCACACACCTGTAATCCTGTACTCTGGGAGACTGAGTTAGGAGGTTTTCAAATTTAAACCTAGTCTGGGCAACTAAGCAATTTAGCGAGAGACCCTGCCTCAAAATAATAATTTTTTTAAAAGGCTGCAGATCTAGCTCAGTGTGAAGACCCTGGGTTCACGCCGCTGTGCTAAAGAAGAGAAGAGGGTAGGGTGAAGAAGCAACAGAAGTTTGTCTTGTAGCTCTTGCTGTAAAAATGGCTATGGAAGGATTCTGACTTCAATCCTAATCAGGTACCTACCCCCTGTACTCATCACTGTGGGCAGACAGGTAAGATATGATTGGCTCAGCACAGGGCACTCTTACGTGGGCAGTAGACAAACTGTAACCGAGAAACAGAAAGAGTATTGGGCCAAAACAATTATAACTGAGTTTTCTTTCCTTCTCATTGATCTAAAGTTAGTCTAACATCACCCCAAAGACCAAGAAGGCAAAGAGATATGGACTTAGAACAGACAGTAAGGTCCTCAGTTGAAAATTAGAATCTCCTAGCCTGGTGTGGTGGTGCACACCTGTAATCCCAGCCCTCGGGAGGCTGAGGCAGAAGGATCACTGTAAGTTCGAAAGCAGTGTGGGCTACAAAGTGAGTTCAAAGCCAGCCTGAACTGCATAGCGAAACCCTGTCTCAAAAATGCTAAAAAAAAAAAAAAAAAAAAAAAAAAAGAAATTAGAGTCTCCAAGTAAAAGAAAACAAACACCTACAAATGGGGAGAATAATGAAGCCTAGTCTCATGTGTGTATTGTGTGACTTAAATGAGTTCATACGTGTCCAATGCTTCAAAACAGGCACTTAGCAAGTATTCAGGAAGTGTTTCCTGCCATTACTGCAGCTGTGGTTCTCAAGGCGTGTTCACTGCTTGTCTACATACTGAATACACAATGCCCACAAAATCCCACTCCTTTTTAACAAGTCTGAGACTTGTGATGAACAAAATAAAAATGTATTTGAAATTACTAATGAGTTCATCATAACTCTTTTCACTATATATTTTTAGTCAGCAGATACTAAAGCTAATTACTAGCATATTGGTATCTGTACGGTTTTGACAACTTTTTTAGAGTCAAAAGATTAGCAATTTCTAGATTTTAAGCACACATTTGGTGTGTATATATGTACATATGACAGGGTCTCACCATGTAGTCAAGGCTGACTTTTTTATGTTTTGTTTTTGTCTTATTGAGACAGGGTCTCACTTATGCAGTTCAGGCTGCCCTTGAGCTCAGTTCGTAGCCCAGGCTGGCCTCAAATTCACAATGATCCTCCTGTCTCAGCCTTCTGAGTGCTGGGATTACAGGTGTGCGCCACCACGCCCAGCTTGAGGCTGATTTTGAACTCCCTATGAAACCCAGGCTGGCCTCAAACTCATGATCCTCCTGCCTTAGCCTCCCTAGTGTTGGGATTACAGGCATGCACCACCAGACTTGGCAAGACTACATTTTTTATAGGCCTATAACCCAACCTCTCCCAACCTTCACAGCCATATCTTTCTCTATTCCCTAGCACTGAAGTATCCAGTTTTATAGGGTGTATTAAACCTCTGACCCTTTGTTTGGCTATTCCCTCCTTTTGGACCATCTCCCCAACTTTCTTTTACCATTCATTCATACACATAGTTATTCTTAATAACAATGATACTGTTATGGTTGATACATTGTATCAACTTGGGGAGTCTAGAGGTTTGGCTAAAGGAAGCCAGGGTGCTTACTTTGTATACATCCTGAACCTGTGGAAGAGGAGGGCATGGAGATTATGTGAGAGCTACATGCCCCTTAGGTGGGGGTAGCCTGTTTACAAGTAAGGGAGGGAAAGAAGCTGCTTGCCGCCATTCCTCCCTTTTTGCTCTGGCTGTTTGCTGTTCGGCTGCCATTCCCCCCTTTGCTCTTGTTGCTTTGCTACCTTCTGCCTGGGAGCCAGCCAAGTATGGACTGAAACCTCCACAACCAGTAAGCTAAATAAACCTTTCCTTTCTTCATTTTGGGCGTTGTGTGTTTTGTCTCAGCAACAAGAGAAAAGTAACTAAGACAGATACAAATTTCTCACATACCCACAAAATTATAATTTTAGTGTTAATATAATAGTTGACTGAAACAATAATGCCCAACCGGAAGCCATTCAGTTTCCCTCCTTAAAAACATTTTTTGACACCTCTTACCCCATCCCATGCCTACTGTGAAAGTGACTATTGTGCTATTGTCCCTCCACAATGGCCTCTCAATTTTTATCTTAGCAGTTTCTTTTTCTGTGACATGTCTACCTACTATTTGTCTTTTCATAGATGTTTCTCCACAGGACCACATTTCCAGATAGTCTGATGCAGGTCAGTGATGGCAAACCTTTTAGAGACAAGGGCCAAACCGCAATCCCAAACTGACTTATTTAACACAAAGCGCCAACATGACGGTTAAACCTGAATACTGAGGCTTTCGTGTAGAAAAAAACAGCTCATACCTTAACATCTTTTGTCTTAAAAAAAAAAATTAACATGCATGCCATAGGCTCGCTGCCGCTGATGTAGGCTGTATTTTGACCCCACACAATGAGACTTTCTTCCCTACTCCAAGGCTGCTCACTTCTTTTCAGACTTTTTGCATTTA
>NW_004955416.1:10775189-10804784 GCF_000276665.1 Chinchilla lanigera | reverse complement strand
TTCAAGTTATTTTCTTATAATTTTCCAAGCCTTATTGATTTTCCTTTTTTTTTTCTTTACTCTCTAGTGGTGTACTTACTGTAGTTATTAACATGATGTCACAATAAATCCTCCTGCACGGATTTTCAGGCAGAAGACACAGCTGTAAACGACGTTAGTTGTAGATCATACAACGCCCTTTAGAGGAGATCCTCTTCTGTCCACTGTCTGAGTTTTAAATAGAAACAGGAAACTTTTTAACCAACCTGGTTTTTCACTAGATTGGTGAGTTTCCACACCATGTTGTTTGTGTTGTTTTCACAGTCCAGTCGCCTAATATATGTCAAGAAACATGAAGATGGATGGAACCCACTTCACTGATCCTATGCAGGGGCTGTGTTCTGATGTGTCAGCATCCTGGAGAAGCAGCACATCACATCCCAAGACACAACAGAAGCCAGAGATCAGGGGTTGGGGATTTAGCGCTCAGCAGCACAGTACATGCCTGGCAAGCGTGACATCGTGAGTTCTATTCCCAGTACTGGAAAAAAACAAAAAAAGAGAAGCCAGAGATCATCAGAGATCACATTTTATCCCAGGGGGATGTAGTGACTCTAAAATATTCATCCTTATTAACATGATGTTGGTGTACACAATATTCTTTGGCACCTGGGCATTATCAGGCTTATTTAAAATATATATTTAAATTATTCATTTTTTAAAATTATTAGAATTTTAAAGAAAATTGAATAATGTCATTCTTCTAAACTGTGCTATTTTATGCTCCCATGCCTATTACGCTCTGTTCTTCTTCCTATAATTCATTCCTTGTTCATTCTCTAAGCCTTTAAGATCCTCTTTGAGCTGGGGGTATAGCTCAGTGGCACAGCACCTGCCTGACAGACACAAGGTCCTGAGTTCAACTCCTGGTCCAAAAAAAAGATCCTACTTGAATGTCTTTCATGGCCTAATTTCATCTTTGTCACTAATTTACATTTCTGATATTAAGTATACATGCATTAAAGCTAATATTGTTTATAATATTTATTATTATATATGGCCACATTTTTAACCTTGTTATAGGCTAGGGGATTCTTAAAGACAACGACTTTGTTGTACTTATCTTTCATCACTTAGCACCGTGGCTGGTGTATATTGTTTGCTAAATGAAAATGAATTATTTTCCCAAGATGGTAGTTAACTTATCCTGGATCTCTCTACCACCTAGGCAAATTCTAAAAGTATGGATTTTTATTGCTTTTTTTCTACAAATGGAAATAATCCCATAGTTTCTAATGCTTATGGAAGTAATGAATACTCCAAGCCAAAAAAGAAATCAGATATTCAGAATGGGAAAATAAAAACTGGAGATCACCCACAATTCCACTCATCCTGGTATAACCTCTGCCAGCATTTTAGAATTGATCATTTCTGGAAGAGAAGTTGAGTCCACAAAACCATTTTGGAATGCACTTCATTCTCTACTTTCTTCTTGAACGTGTGAAAATTGCATTTAGATATTAAAAGCTCTGAAATTTACTGTAATAAAAAAATTTTTCTCTGTATGGTATTGGGTATTGAACCCAGAGCCTTCACACTGGTTTCCATCCCTGAAACTTTTTACATGCTCCAAACCTTTTTTGATTTTTATTTGAGACAGGGTCCAGGTAAGTCAATAGGCTGC
Source organism: Chinchilla lanigera (assembly GCF_000276665.1). Lineage (NCBI taxonomy): Eukaryota > Metazoa > Chordata > Mammalia > Rodentia > Chinchillidae > Chinchilla > Chinchilla lanigera. Next base: position 10,803,121 of record NW_004955416.1, on the reverse strand, counting down.
TCACTCTGGGCCCAAACTTCCCCTCCTTCTGCATCAACCCCCCAGTGTGCAGGATTATAGACATGTGCCTCTGCACCTGGCTACAATTTTTAAACTCCTTTATTGGGGTATAATTTACATACCATAAAGTTAACATTTAAAGGTGTATAATTAAATGGGTTTTTTCATATGTTTACAGATGAACAGAAATATGCAACCATTGCCTCTATTTCCATATAATTTTCATTATTCTACAAAGAAATTTAGGGGATTTACTTATTTTGGACATGTAAATAGTTGTCATACAGTGCATTTTTTGGGTATTTTTGTTTTGTTTTTCTTTTCAAGACATGTTCTTGCTATTTAGTTTAGGTTAGTCTTGAACTCACTATGTTACCCAGGCTAGCCTCGAGCTCCCAGCAATCCTCCTGCCTCAGCTTCCCATGAACTGGGGTTGCACTTGTGTGCCACCATGCCTAGGTAATACATGATCTTCTGTGACTATATGAGAGTTTCATCAAGGTAGCATGTATCAGTTATTCATTACTTTTAATGGTAAGTAACATATCCCAATGTATATTTTTGTATATGGCCTCAATTAGTTGATGGGCATGTAGTTTATTTCTACTTCTTTACTATTATGAATAATGCTGATATGAGTATCTATGTGCAAGAAAACCTACTGACTTTATGTTTGTTGGAGAGCAGAGCAGGGTTGTGGCCATACGCCTGTGAATATGTGGACCCCAGAAACTACCACTTAGAGAGCTAAGCTGTCACTGGGAAAATATTGTATTAACTAAGTCTTAAGTTGTTTTTCTCCCACAAAATATTGCCAGTAAATTATATAAATGGAAAGATCATAAGGCTTGAGCTACACTATTACAAAACTGCTGACTGCTTACCACTTTATAATATTTCTTGCACAGAAGAGAAGATGTCTACATTTTTGCACTCCAAATGAGAAGACAAGAGTTATAATAGGATATATTCACGGTCAGTCATATTTATTGAAAGGAAAGGGAGGTCACAGGGGAGGAGGGCACAGTAACCAGTTCATGTCTTATGGAAAAGGGAAGCTTTAATTTGTGGTTCTGTTTGGAACTTTGACAAACTCCTAGGAGCAAGATTACCAGGAACAGATGACTGGTAAAGTGGTGCAGGTAATATCCTGTAAATATTTAATTTTATCTTGAGTTTAGTTTTACTTTTCTGTGTGCTCTTCTTTCTTTTTTCTTTCTTTCTTTCTTTCTTTCTTTCTTTCTTTCTTTCTTTCTTTCTTCCTTCCTTCCTTCCTTCCTTCCTTCCTTCCTTCCTTCCTTTTTTCTTTCTTTCTTTTAGTGTGCTAGGCCTCAGGCATGCTAGGCAACTTTTGCCACATTCTCCATCCTCTCCTTCTCTTAAAAATATATTAAACAGGCTAAGTGGCCTACATTAAATAGCTCAATGGCACAAGTGCCTGCCTGGCAAGCGCAAGGTTCTGAGTTTGATTCCCACTACCACACACACACACAAAAAGCAGTTGAACAAGCCAGGCATGGTGGTTCATGCCTGTAATCCCAGCACGCAGGGGGCTGAGACAGACAGGAGGATTGCTATGAATTCAAGGATAGCCTGGCTACATAGTGACTTCAGAACAAGCCTGAACTACATAGCAAAAAAAAAATTTTTTTAAACCACATAAAGATCTTTTTTGCCTTAATACTTGCTAACTCTCTTGGCATTAATGTCCACAGACCGCACTATAGGAAGTGCTTTTCTAGTTCCCTCTGTTATTACCTTCATTCCATATTATTCTGTCTGGGAGAAAAGTTGTTATTTTCAGCAGCAATCAATAAAATATTCATAAAATATCAAAAGCAAAATTAATATTACCTGGCCATTTTTCCATATTTGGGTCTTAGAATAGTTCATTTAATTTTTAATGTGGGCCTAGGGTCAAAAATGATCTCTGGTCTTTAAATGAGTAGCTAAAGTCCTGAAACTGGGGGGCTGGGGATTTAGCTCAGGGGCACAACGCCTGCCTGGCAAGCATGAGGTCGTGAGTTAGATTCCTGGTACCGAAAAAAAACAAAAAAAATAATGTCCTGAAACTGAAAAACTGGTGTAACAGATCAATCTTACATGGAAATGACGGCAAACTGAACTGCTAGTGTTCATAGTGACCAAAGCAACGCTTCAAATTCCACATTTTAAATTCTTTTATTTAGTGTGTGTGTGTGTGTGTGTGTGTGTGTGCGCGCGCGCGTGCGCACGCATGTGTGTAGGATGTACTTGGGATTGAATTTAGGGTTTCACTCTGAGGTACCTCCCAGCACCCTCTCCCTTTTAAAAAAAAAATGGGGATAGGGTCTCACAAAGCCATTAAGTTGCCTAGGCTCAAACTTGTGAAACTCCTGCCTCAGCCTCCCAGATTGCTGGGGTTATAGGCATGCTCTATTGTTAAGGTTTAGATGGGGACTTCCCCTCAAAGACCTGATGCACTTATAGATGAGGATTTGGAAGGTCACTGAATCACAGGAGCAATGTAGCTGATCTGTTGCTAGGTTGTAGCGGCTGGTCAGAGGAGGTGGGTCACTGGGGCATGACCTGGAAGGGTATATCTTCCTTCCCGGCTCCTTCTTTTGCCCTTTGCTGTAAGGATCTGTTGGGTTCTTACTGTACCCTGGGAAGGAATGGCAGCGAGAATGAGGAAAAATAGACAAGAGACAAAAAGCTGAGATCAGGTGGAGGTCCTCTCTCTCCTGAGCAGAGAAGGGGAACTGCCCAGGAACAGTACAGCGTTTATTTTATACCCTTGAGAGGCTGATTAACTTCAGGCTCTCTGCCCAGCAATCACTTAACAAGCTATAAAGGCTTGTTTACATGCTTTGAGGAGCTCCCACGTTCTTGGGCTGTCTTCGTCCTGCACGCGTACTTTCCAGCTTCAGCCACTCCCAACATTTTGCTTCCTGGCCTCCATGACAGGAACAGCTATCTTCCACCCATACCCTTCTATCATGCCTTTCTTTCCTTGCAGTCAGCTAAACATGGACTAAACATGAACCAAAATAAGTTACAAGGGGCTGGGGATGTGGCTCAGTGGTAGAGCTCTTGCCTTGCATGCACAAGGCCCTGGGTTCGATCCCCAGCACCACATACATAAAAAGAACCAATAATAATAACAAATAAATGCATTTATGAGAAACCACTTTGAAGATATCAATATGTAATACAACAAGCATTGTTAATTTCCTACCACTCTGTAACTCTGTATTGTTTGTATTGTTCTTTTGCTATTTTGTAAAAGGTTGTCTGTCTGTTAATGTTTTCTTCCTTTTATTCTTAAAATAAAAAAAAAAAACCAACAACAAAAAAAATAAGTTACAAGGGCCAGGGATATACTTCAGTGGCACAGTGCCTGCCTGGCAAGCGCAAGGTTGTAAGTTTGATTCCCGGTACCAAAAAAAACCCAAACCAAACAAAACAAAAAAAAAAAACCAAAAAAACAAAATAAGTTACAAGTTTGTCCCAGAAATAAGAAGAGTAACTGAGAAACCCAGTATCCTGAGCTTCAAATAATATCTCTTTGAAGAGAGAATAGTGAAAAAATTTCTAAAAACAGGTCATAAAAAACTACCAAAAGTTGGTTGCAGTGTGTATTTTCTACAGTAGTAGATTTACCTTTGTAGTTGTGTTTCATTTAAGGTATTGCTAAAAGCTTCTGATAAACCAATAGTTCTCAATTTCTTTTGTTGTATGATACACATAAAGGATGGTGATTCCCAATGGGACACTCTTTTAGGGTTATCTGTAATTTCTAGCACAAGCTGCAATTCTTCCCTTTCTGTTCTGTTCATGAAAATACTAAAATGCAAGCAGGTTATTTTTTTCCAGTGATGCTGCCTTCTTAAAGTGCTTCCTGTCACTCCGAGCTACACCCACTGCTCAGAAGGCAATAGGTGAAAGGGAGGTTGTAAAAGGAATTACTATCACTCTCTCTCTCTCTCTCTCTCTCTCTCTCTCTCTCTCTCTCTCTCTCTCTATCTCTCGCTCTCTCTTTCTCTCTCTCTCTCATCCTCCTTTGGAACTCAGCTGGCCTAACCAACCTAATACTCTGTTACTCTTGGAAAGAGGTCTCCAAGAAGTCACAATTAAGACCAGACATATTTCTAGCATATCCAGCAACTTCAAGGTGAGGTGCAGCAACTGGGGTATAATAGAAACCAAATTTTGAGGGTGGCTAAGGAGGAACTCACCGCAAAAGTTACCACAGTTTGTAATTTTCTAAACTGTATTTGATGCTATTGTTATTGATGACTGTACTACTTTAGCCAAGGTGAGACAGTCAGTTGTTCTTCCTAGTATATGGAGACTGAGATTGCTTAAGGGTCATAAAAAATACTGAAGTCCAGTGCCTAAGAACCAGGGGTGGGCCCAGTTAAGCAGCAACTTCTTCTTATCCCCAACAAAGTGAAGAGGTGGGATCTTGCAACAGACTCAAAACCCCAAAACCAGCTACACCTAGAAGACACCACTGAGAAGTTGTCATTTCCTAAGGGTTCTAAATACGAGCAAAAAAGCAACTCACCGTAGGCAATGTACAAGCATCAACACAGGAATTAAACTAAAAAAATAGAAAATAAAAAGACACTTAAACAAGATGGAACCCCAGACATTTAATTCACCAAAGGTAAACCCATGGGACCATGAGGTAGGACAATCCCAAAGCCACCCACCTGGAATTTCTGAAGTGATAACAGTGGAAGTAACCGAGATGGGTCTGTAATCCCAGCACTTGGGAGGCTGAGGCAGGAGTATCACTGTGAGTTCAATGTCAGCATGGGCTATATAGTGAGTCAAGGCCAGCCTGGACTACATAGCAAGAACTTGCCTCAAAAACAAAAGCTGTTAGGGAAAACAAACAAATCACCTATAAAGGAAAGTCCATCAGAATCACAGCTGACTTCTCAAAACAAACCCTAAGTCAAGGAAAGCTTGGAGTGAAGTATTTCAAGCCCTGAAAGAAAACAGCTTCCAACCCAGATTAATGCACCCCACAAAACTATCTTTCAAAATTGATTGAGAAATAAGATACTTCCATGACAAAGAACACTGAGGAAATTCATGACCACCAAACCAGCACTCCAAAATGTTCTAAAGGACATTCTAGAAAGATATAACAAAGACTACAACTCTGTGAAACCCAACAGAATGAATCCTCAGGCAAGTCAAGCAATTAAATAGAGGTCGGAAAAAGGGAACCAACGACAGCAAAATGACATGACAAGAATAAGTCAGAAAGAACTCACCCCAAAGGAAGAAGTAATGAAACACTATCTTTCTCCATTTGGGCCTTTTACCTCTTAGATCTGCTTTTTACCATTACACATGTAGCACAGCTACAGGGAGGGAAAATGACCACATCCCAGAATTAGAGGGCAGGACAATGAGGGGTCACTAGGTGAAAAGAAGTTAATATTTTTGGTTCATCTTTATTGGATTTCTGCCCAAACCTTGATGGATTTCCTCTGGCTTCAAAATTTTCCCAATTTTCTGCTACCATGCTTCTCCTGTGCTGAAAGCAAGAAGCATTGAGCCCTAGGCAGATTCTGAAAGAGCAAAGGTTCTCAGAAGCAACACTAGAGGCATTCTGGGCTACGTAACTTTTATTGGGGATGTGAAAACTGCCCTGTGCATTATCGAATGTTTAGTAGCACTTGTAGCCTATTTGATTTCGATAGTCTGTTTATACTTGAAATGCAATAGACATTGCAAATGTCAATAGACATTGCCAAATCTCCCTGATGGGCAATTGTTCTCAAGTTAAGAACAATTATCATAGAGCTATTTAAAAAGTCATTTTTCTTTTCATTCATCTTATAGAGAAGTAAATTTATTTAAAATAATATTTTCTAAAGAAGTGAACGAAAAAACAAAACATAAAAGCATAACTTTATGGATTGTAGTGATGGCTGTTCAACATTGTAAAAATCCATATGCTGCTGAACTATCCACTGGAACATGGTTTACCCGGCCAGGTGTAGTGTTACATGCCTATATTCCTAGCTGCTTGGGAGGCTGAGGCAGAAAGATCATAAGTTTGAGGCAAGCTTGGGCAATTTAGCGAGATTCTATCTTACAATAAAAAGTGAAATTTTTAAAATGGATAAAATAAAAAGAATTGGGGATGTAGTTCAGTGTAAGGCCTTGAGTTCAATTCCTAGTACCACTAAAAATAATAAATAGTTAAGATGGTAAATCTCATGTTACAGATATTTCATTACAATTTTTAAAAAATCATAGCACTGGCCAAGAATACAGATTTCTGATTTAACTAAATTTTGGTGATAGATTATCATTGCAAGTAAAATTTACCCACACTATTTTGAGATTTTTCTTCTTGCTTCATCATTGTCTAGAGATCCCTACCTAACAGCCATTTCTTAGGGTGTATATTTTACTTTCTATTTTATCTCAAGTATAAACAGGACATAAAACTGCTGCTTAGTTCATATTTAACTATATGAAAGGATCATTATAGTAGAAGGAATATTAGAGATCATTTTATTTTACAGATATAAAAAGTAGAGGTCAAAACAGGTTAAATAACTTGCTGAGGTTTACAGCATTCCCAGAAAGACATACCAGGACCAGTATTCAGATATCCTGCTTAGAGTTCAATGATCATTTTGTCAAACCACACTAATGCCTATACATGGGTATATATTTCCATCAGAGACTTCAGAACCTTTTATGAATTACAGTCATTAGTATAAAGGAGAAAAATGGCTAATTGGAAGGAAATGAAAGAAGATTAATAGGAATGAAATCATCAAAATAAATACATCATTGAGAGGGGACTGAGGAACAGCAGCACCTATCCTCAGGAAATAAGATATACTACTTCTACATAATGAAGTGGATATTCAGTTGCATTCTTTTAAACAGCTTTGACTTTTAAAATTTTTGTTCTGTTTTTGTTTTTTGTTTTTATTTTGCACTACTGGGGACTGATTAGAATCAACTGAGCTACAACTCCAGCACTTTTTATATCTAGCTAGCTAGCTAGCAATGACCTATCTATCTATATAAATTGAGAAAGGGTCTCACTAAATTGCTAAGTTGTTCAAACCAGGCTTGGTTTGAAATTGTGATCTTCTTGCTATGGCTTCTTCACAATGCTGGGAATACAGGTAGGAATCACTATACCCAGCTTTTAAACAGTTTATTTAAATTTGCTTTCAAAAATCACCGTACCATCCATAACAGTTTAATTTCTGCTTTCTGAGCCTCTATAGAAATATTTTCTCTTTGTTCGTGCATCATCCTCACCTAAAGATACCCTTCCTTTCTTATACACAGGTGGATGTTTTTCTCCTTACTCGAAACTTAGATCAAAGGTGAAACCTTTTGTAAACTTCAATCCTACCGGCACCTCCAAGAAGAAAGTAAACATTGCTTCCTCTGTGTTTTCATAGCAACATGCTGTTTGCTGCATTAGAAACATAAGGCTTAATGAGCGATTTGCAGCTCAGCTGGCCTACTGTTCCTGGCTGATGTTTGCAAAGTGGGCTGGGATTTTTCTGACATCACATTTCATTTCTGAAATTTCTTTTTTTTTTTTTTTTTCTTTTTCCGGTACCGGGAATCGAACTCATGACCTTGCGCTTGCAGGGCAGGCGCTATGCCACTGAGCTAAATCCCCAGCCCTTCATTTCATTTCTGTAGGATATTGTAAATTAGTCACTTTTCTCTCACTACACACAGTGCCCAGTGTCTGCAATTTATTTATTTATTTATTTTGTCTGTTTGAGACAGAGTTTCACTCTGCAGTTCAGGCTGGCCTTGAACTCACTTTGTAGCCCAAGCTGGCCTTGAACTTGCAGTGATCCTCCTGCCTCAGCCTTCCAAGTGCTGGGATTACAGGCTTGTGCCACCATGCCTGGCCCAACATCCACAATTTAAAGAATTTTATTTTGGTGCTCAATTACAGTCCATGGTCAGCTAGCTCCAAGACAGAAACAGGGTGGCAGAGGGGCATGGCAGAAAAAAAGGTGTTCAAACCATGGCAGCTAGAAAGGGAGAGAAAAAAGAGCAGGGAAGGATAAAAATCCACTTTTCCATGTCATGACCCACCTCCAACTAGGCCCTACCTCCTAATAGAATGTTCAGCTACTTAATTCATTTATACATGGGACCACTCATGAGTATATCTAACCTCTGATTCAATCACTTTTTAAACACTTAAGATTTGGGGGAAACGTTTAAGATCTAAACAATAACAGATATCTTCCCTTACAGTGTGCAGGAAAACAGATGATACAAAGTGTAAGAAGTGTTGACAGAGCCCTAGGAGCATAACACTAACTTTGTCACATAATCACGGAAACATGGGTCTGTCAAACCCATGTGTACTCTGTAGAATATTTCTATTAATGAATTATTAATTTTAATTTTATGAGTTTTATTATATTAAACAGTGAGTACTGAATGGGAAAAATATTACAAAAAGAAAGTATTGAAATTTTAATATTTACTGAGTGTTTTATTAAAAAAATCAAAATTTTCAATATTGACTGCATTTTGGTGTACAAAGGCTAAAAAATACAACAGAAATAAGTTCTTTTTTTTTTTTTTTTCCCAGTACCGGGAATTGAACTCACGACCTTGCACTTGCCAGGCAGGTGCTGTGCCACTGAGCTAAATCTCCAGCCCCAAGAAATAAATTCTTATATGAACTACAATGAAATTACCAATAGCACTCTACCAAAAAAGTAATCTTTACTTCAATTATCACACCTGGGGCTGGGGATTTAGCTCAGTGGCACAGCGCCTGCCTGGCAAGCACAAGGTTGTGAGTTCGATTCCCAGTACTGGAAAAAAAAACCAATTATCACACCTAAGGCAGTCTGCACACATGACAACAGCACATTCCACACACATATATAACTTACACAGACAGCATATGTGTTTTGCATTCCTGGACTTTTTTAGGACATACTTGACATCTCGCTGGTCTTGTTTTGTCAAGAGGGTCTTATCATATTATGCAATGTGTAGTTAATAGGAGCATAAAATATCAATAACACAGTATTAAATTCTTAATATGTTCTGTGCATTTAGAATAGACATCCACATTTTCACATCAGCTGTGTACTTGCTTACAAAACCTAAAAGACAACATCAAAACTAAAAACCTATATGAACACTATGTAAACACAAACAAAAGTCTACCACAGAAATTAGCTTTGCTTCAACTGTCACACCCAAGGCAGGTTTCACACATAACAGCGATTTGTTCCATGCACAAGTATCACTTACAATGACAGCACATATGTTTTGTTTTCCTGTCCTTTCTTGTAGGGCACAGTTGACATCTTTTGGTTTTTCTGTTCTGAAAGTAGATCTTTGTGATGCTGCACCTGCCTGTTCACATGTCAGCTCACCAGTGTGCACCACAATTTTTGTGCAAAGTTCTCTGGGAAGAAACATTTTGTTTTCCTCTGCTGCAAATGAGCTCCAGCCCCAATCCTCTAAGAAAATTTCTCCGTGGTATTTTGCACTTGTTATTTTCTTTGTAAACTATCAGTCTATTAACAAAACTATTTATGCCACAGATGTTTAAGATCAAGTAAAACGCACATATTGGCCAATGCTTTGGGTTTCAAGTGACGTCATGATTGCTCCAGAATTTATCAACATCTACTCCACCTTTGGTTTTGTTGTAGAAACTATCTATCCCAGGCTTCCATTTTGTTGAGGTTTCCCTGTCAGTATTTCCATCGTGGTGCAATTTTATCATCAGCAGTACCAGTTTGTTTTTCCTTTCCATATTTGTTTTTCCTTTCTGCCATTGTAAATCTTTCTGAAATCCAAAGATTGTACTATACAGTTCTCTGTTTTGAAATTGTAACATTTCATCTGGAATTTTTGCTTTGTTCCCTGGGTACAGTTTCTGTGCTTGTCCACTTATGCTGTGTTAGCAAATGTAACAAGAATTGGAAACTGGTAGGCCAATTGTCCAATGTGACATTCCGATTAGTTTGGGAGAAACACATCTATTCACAACATTATTTGGTTTATGACTATACAAATAAGGAGGATGATGGAATTAAAAAATAAATTTCTAAATTGAAAGCATAATAAGTCTTCATATCTATGAGGGTACACATTTTTATGCCATACTTTGACCCATTGTTTTTCCATAAGTCTTTTACTTTCCTGTGATTACCATGAGAAATCCCTGGTAAGTACAGCAGATCTATGAATACCTTCAGTTCAGCTAGGGAGGTATCATACTAAATACATTTTTGAATATGACTATTGGTGCATACTGAATGTTTTACTTGCATTTCAGCCTTTGTGTATTTCACAGCACCTTGTAGCATTTTGTCTGTCACAATTTCCAGCACTGAATGGCAGTACTGGTATTCTGTCCAATATGTTTCATCTCTGCCAAGACCCTCATTATATTGTTGGAGCTAGTTCTAACATTGGATCTTTTCATTTGGTTGCATGACCATTTTTCAAAAGTTTGACTAGTCAAATATGTACTCACATTGCTGTTTTCTTCATCATCTGAATCAAAGAGGTCTGCATTCCCTGTGTCTGTATCAGTTGATTCTTGCTCCATTTTCCTGTCACAAGAACTTTGGTTCAATGATCAGTGTCAGAGTCATCATCATCGTCATCATGGTCATCGTACACCCACACCATTCCCCTGTTACGAAAATGTGTATTTTACTGTAATGGAGCATGTTCATCATCCCTGCATGTGTAATGTGATGATTCACTTTTGATCACCTCCCAAACTTGCAAATCTGGGTTTTCATGTGCCATTGTACTGAATTGGACTACTTTTGCCATAAAAATGAAAAGAAAGCTTTTTTGCCCTTTAAATCCCACAGGAGTGTGGTTCTATCAGATCCTCTGTGATGCCCAGCTGAACATATGCAAAACCAGTTAGACAGTGCATAACATGGGTAAAAAATCCCACTTTGCCACTTTTGCCCATGTGTACACATACCTTGCTGTTAATCATACCAAGTGGATAAACAAATAAATTGCTTCCTGAATCACTCAGAGGAATCTGGCTACTATTATGCTCAAGTACAAATTTATAGTGGAAAAGTAAGGGATAAGTCCATTGGATCCAAAATTTTCTCTTGACACAGGGAATAGTTGGAACTAGGTTCAAAAATATAGTGAGGGTCTTGGCAGGGGTGAAACATACTGGACAGAATACTAGCCATTCAGTGCTGGAAATTGTGACAGACAAAATGCTACAAGGTGCTGTGAAATACACAAAGGCTGAAATGCAAGTAAAACATTCAGTATGCACCACTAGTCACATTCAAAACTGTATTTGTTATGACACCTCCCTAGCTGAACTGAAAGTATCCACAGGTCTCCTGTGCTTACCAGGGGTTTCTTAAGATATTCACAGAAATGTAAACGCCTTATGTAAAAGCAGTGGGTCAAAGTATGGCATAAAAATGTGTGCCTTGTAGATGTGAAGTCTTATTATGCTTTCAATCTGGAAATTTATTTATTTATTTATTTATTTATTTTTGGTTTTTCTCCGGTACCGGGAACCGAACTCACGACCTTGCGCTTGCCAGGCAGGCGCTTTGCCGCTGAGCTAAATCCCCAGCCCCTCTCCCATCTCCTAAACTACTCAGAATGGACCCAGTGTTAAGCGTCTTTGTAATGACAGTACTGTGCACAGCCGGGCATATAAAGGCTATGAGATCTGTGGAAGTCAAGGAAAATAAATTGCTTTAAGTCTTGCAATATCATTAGAGCTGCTGGACTTAGTTTGTTCATTATTGTTTCCTTTTTTCTTATTTTATTAGTACATGTCTGCAGTACCTAATTATTACATTCTTTGTGGGGAGTTGGTATATATACATAACAGATCTTAATTCTTTGTTCATCCCTTTCTCTTCCTTTCCCTCCTTCCTCCCTTGATCTCTTGATACCCTCCCATTTTAGAAAGAACTACCTTGCTACTTCTTATCATCTATCTTTCATTTTGTTTTTTATATTTTGGATTTCTCATACAAAAGAAATCGTGATATTTAAACTGTGTGTCTGATTTATTTCATTTAACATTGTGTTCTCATCTATTTTTATACAAAACACCTGTTTACGTTTCTTTATGTTGCTTTAGTACTCCACTGTGTGTGAATACCTTATTTTCTTTATCCGTTTAACTGTTGATACACATATAGCCTGCTGTTAGAGTTAGCTATTATGATTTGTGCTGCTGTAAATATGCATATGCATGTATCACTGTAATATGGTTTCTTTAACTTTTTCAGGAAAATACCTGGAAAGGGAAATAGCTGAGTCAAGTGGAATTCCTAGTTTTAGGTTTTTGAAAAATCATCACTTCTCAACCTTTTGGCTAAGATAAAGTGTAGTTTTTGAAAAAAAACACACTAATTTTCATAGTGGTTGTGCTAGTTTACATTTCCACCAATAATGTAGACAGGTTCCTTTTCCCCTCCAATCTTGCCAGCATTTGTTATTATTTGATTTCTTGATGATGGCCATTCTTTCTAGGGAAATATGAAATCTCAGAGTTGTTTTAATTTACACTTCTTCGATGGCTGGCAGCGTTAAATATTTTTTCACGTGATGTTGGCCACTTTTACTTCTTTTTATGAAAAGTGTCTATTCACTCCACTTTGTTCATTTTTTGATAAACTTAATTTTGGGCAGTCTAATAAGATATGATCTCTGATGATATGTTGCATTCTGTTTGCAAATATTTTATTGGCAATATATTAATTAAGAGATTAGTGTATCATTTTCTATATTCATTGAAAGATTGGTGTATAATTTTCTTTTTTGGTTGGATCCTTATCTGATTTTGGAATAAGGGTAAAGTTACCTTCCAAGAGTGACTTTGGGAGTGTTCCTTCCCTTTAATTTCATTAAAGAGTTTGAGGAGTACTGGTGATAGATTTTCCCTGAAGTCCTTAGTAGAAGTCAGCAGTGAATCCATCCATGTGGACCTGATCCTTTCTTAATTACTGCTTGCATTTCATTACCTGTTTGTAATTACTACTTAAATTTCATTATCTTGCCAGGCATGGTGGCGTATGCCTGTAATCCCAGCACTCAGAGGCTGAGGCAGGGGTATCCTTGTGAGTTCGAGACCAGTCTGGGCTATAAAGTGAGCTCAAGGCCAGCCTGAACTGCATAGCAAGACCCTGTTTCAAAAAGATAAATAAATAAACAAATAAATAAATAAATAAATAAATAAATTTCACTATCAGATGATTTGAGGTTTTTATATCTTCATGGTTCAGTGCTGGTACTTCATATGTATTTATGATCTTCCCATTTCTTCTAAATTCTCCAATTTATTGGTACACTGATATGAACGGTAGTTGCTAATAGTTGTCTGGATTTCAGCAGTGTTTATTGTGATTACACCTTTCTCACTTCTAATTACATTGATTTAGGTTTGTTCTTCCTTTTTGATAAGATTGGTGTTTTAGTTAATTTTCTTGTTGCTGAGACAAAATATGTGACACCCAAAGTTAAAGGAGGAAAGACATTTTTAGTTTGCAGTTTATACAGGTTTCAGTTCGTTGTTCTCTAGCTCCAAGGCGGGGTGGCATTGCAGAGGGGCATCATAGAGGAGACACAGTTGATAGCAGGCAGAAGACATCAAAAGCAAGCAATTGGCTTGCCCCTTTATGTCCCTTATATTTTATCCAGGCTGCTTACATTTAGGGCAGGTAGCACTCACACCCTTAATCTTAACACCCTTAAGCGCCATGAATCAATCCCAGTGTTACATTAAAAAACAAACAACAAAAAAATCAGAAAATGTCAAGACACAATCCTAGAATTCCAGCTTACTAAAGGCAAACCCAGGGGACCAAGGTGAAGCAATTCAAAAGCCACCTATCTGGACTCTCTGAGGCGATAACAGTGGAAGTAACAAAGCAAATGAATGAGGCTCTAGAAAAAAATCAAATTGGAAATAATTTCTCACCAACTACAAAGATGGTGACCATAATGCAAGACATGCTCAGCGATGCCAGAGCAGATATTGTTAAAAAGAAGAGGGGCCATGCTGGGCGTGGTGGCACACGCCTGTAATCCCAGTACTCGGGAGGCTGAGGCAGGAGGATTGTTGCAATTTTGAGGCCAACCTGGGCTACAAAGTGAGCTCAAGTTCAGCCTGAACTGCATAGTGAGACCCTGTCGCAAAAAGACAAAAAAATAGGGGGGGGGGTCCTTAGGAAAATGATGGGAACCATAAACACCCCAAATAGGAAAGAAATGGAATTTTTGAAACAGATTTAAATGGATATTCTGGAGATTAACAATTCCATTGAAAATACACACAGCAGAATCAGCCAGTGTGAGGACAGAATATCAGTTATACAAGACAATATTGTGGTGTGATAATGAAAAGGAAGACCTCTGGAAAATAGCAAAGGATAATGAAAAATAAATCCAAGAGCTGCTAGATGAAGCAAAGAAGAATATCATAAGATTAATGGGAGGTAATGAAAAAGCATGAGATAGCACAAATGATATAAAAAACCTGTTCACAGAACTAATGGCAAAAAACTTTCCAAGCATAGAAGAAGAATTCAATATGCAGACAAGGAAAGCACATAGAAATCTAGTTAGCTATGATAGAAAAATCTACAGCAAGGCATATAATAGTTGAGATTTCAGAAATTCAACACAAGAACAGAATACTAAAAGCTGTTAGAGAAACAAAACAAATCACTTGTAAAGGAAAGCCCACCAGAATCACAGCTGACTTCTCAAAACAAACCCTCCAAGCAGAGCTTGGAGTGAAGCATTTCACGACCTAAAAGAAAACAATTTCCAACCCAGATTGATGTACCCTGAAAAACTATCTTTCAAAATTGATGGAGAAATAAGATACTTCCAGAGAAAAAACATCTCAGGAAATTCATGACCAACAAACCAGCACTCCAAAGTATTCTGAAGGATATTCTAGAGATAACAAGGATTACAACCCCATGAACCCAAACAGAAAGAATTTTCCAGGCAAAGCAAGCAGTTAAACAGAGGTGGAAAAAGGAAACCAAAACCAGGAAAATAACATGACAAGGATAAGTGAATATATATTAGTTATAATCATCAATGTTAATGGTCTCAATTCACCAATCAAAAGAAACACTGGCAGAATGGATTAAAAAGCAAGATCTAACAATATTCTGCACACAAGAAACAGGTTTAATTAAAAAATAAATTCATAGACTGAAAATCAAAGCAGGGAAAAACATACTCCATTGTGACAGGAACCTGGAAAAAAAGCATGGGTAGCTATTCTATTTGCAGACAAAGTAGATTTCAATCCAAGAATAATCAAGAGAGACAAAGAAAGTCACTACATGCTTGTAAAGGGAACAATCTAAGGGGAAGAGATAACAATCATAAATATATATGGACCAAATACCAGTGTAGCCAACTATATAAAACAAGTATTAATGGGCATGAAAAATCAAATAAACACTAATACATTTGTCATGGGTGATCTCAATACACCACTATCCCAAATAGACACACCAACTACACACAAAATCAACAATGAAATATCACAACTGGACCAGGCTTTTGAACAAATGGACTTAGTAGATATCTACAGAGTGTTTCAGTTCAAACCATTGGAAAAAACATTCATCTCAGCTGCATATAGGACCTTCTCCAAAATAGACCACATATGAATTCATTGGACATGCTTAATTAAATGCAAAAGAACTGAACTTATTCTATGCATATTATCAGGCCGTGATGCAATGAAATTGGAAATCAATGGCAAAGGAAACCATAAGAACTTCATAAACACATAGAAATTACATAACACCCTCCTGATCCACCAGTGTGTCACAGATGAAATTAAAGAAGAAATTGGACAGATTCTACATTTAAACAATAATGATAATATAATGTACTGGAACTTATGGCACACAATGAAAGTAATTTACGAGGGAAATTTATAATTCAAGGAAATTTATAATTCAAGTAATTTACGAGGGAAATTTATAATTCAAGGTCAGCCTGAACTGACCTTTCACATATCAGGAAAACAGAGCAAAGTCAGATAAATAACTTAATGTTGAACCTCAAACTTCTAGAAAAAGAAGAGCGAGTCAAGCCCAAACCTTCTATGAGAAAGGAAATTATAAAGATCAGAGCAGAAATTAATGTAATGGAGACTAATAAAACAATACAAAGAATCAATGAATTGAAGAGTTGGTTCTTTGAAGGATTAAAATTGTAGCCAACCTTATCAAAAAAAGAAGACGCAAATCCATGCAATTAGGAATAAAAGGGTGACATCACAACAGATTCTGCAGAAATCTAGAAAATCATCAATACCTACTTTGAGAATTTGTATTCTAATAAGATGGAAAACAGAGGAACTAGGCAGATTCTTAGATACAGGTGAATTACTAAAGCTGATTTAAGAATATAAAAATTCCAAATAAGCCAATATCAGTCAATGAAATTGAAGATGTAATTAAAACCCTACCAACAAAGAAAAGCCCACGTCCTGTTTGATTCACTGCTGGATTCTACAAGAAATTTAGAGTAGACCTAATGCCACTATTTCTCAAACTCTTTAATGAAATTGAAAGGGAAGCAATACTCCCAGATTCATTTCTGGCAGCAAAAATTACCATGATACCAAAACCAGAGAAGAAGCCAAACAAAATAGAGAACTATAGGCAAATCTCTGTCATGAAAATAGATGCAAAAATCCTCAATAAAATTGAGTAAACAGAATGCAGCAAGGCATCAAGAAGATTCTACACTATGACCAACTAAGATTCATCCCAGGGATGTAGGGATGGTTCAATATATGTAAATCAATAGATGATATACACCATTTTAACAGAGCCAAAGACAAAAACCTTATGATCCTCTCAAATAGATGCAGAAAAAGTTTTTGACAAAATCCAATACTCATTCATAATAAAAATCCTACAGAAAATTGGAATAGATGGTCTTTATCTCAATCTGATAAAAGCTATGTACGACATACCTACAGCCAACATCATACAAAATGGACAAAAATAAAAAGCTTTCATTCTAAAATCAGGAATAAGACAAGGATGTCCATTGTCACCACTCTTACTCAATATAGTTCTGGAAACATTATCCAGGGCATTTTGACAGGAGAAAGAAATAAAAAGAATAAGGATAGAAAAAGAAGTTAAATTATCATTATTTTCAGATGACAAAATATTCTACATTGAAGACCCCAGAAACTCCACCAAAAGACTTTTAGATTTAA
This sequence comes from Chinchilla lanigera, assembly GCF_000276665.1. Taxonomy (NCBI): domain Eukaryota; kingdom Metazoa; phylum Chordata; class Mammalia; order Rodentia; family Chinchillidae; genus Chinchilla; species Chinchilla lanigera. Next base: position 10,785,855 of record NW_004955416.1, on the reverse strand, counting down.
TAGCATACAAAGTCAACAAACTGTGTGGGTTTGTTTTTTTTTTTTTAACAAACTTTGGATACAAAGTCAACAATCAAAAATCAATACCTTTCTCCACAAAAATAACAAAATCACTGTGAGAGAAATTAGAGAAACATCACCTTTCATAATAGCCTCCAAAAAATGAAATACCTAGAAATGAATCTAACAAAGAAAGTAAAATTCCTCTACATTCAAAACTACAGTACTCTGGAAAAGAAGATTGAAAAGGATATCAGAAGATGGAAAGATATCCCTTGTTCTTGGGTTGAAAGAAACAGTATGGTGAAAATGGCCTTACCCTCCAAATTGTTATACAGATTTAATGCAATCTCAATCAAAATTCCAACAGTGTATCTCATAGAATTAGAAAAAATAATACTGAAATTCGTTTAGATCCAGAAGAGACCTAAAATAGCAAATGCAATTCTGGGCAGCACAGCGAAGGCGGAGGGCAACACAATCCCTGATGTGAAACTGTACTACAAAGCTACTGTGATAACAGCAGCATGGTACCAGCCAAAAAACAGACCAGAGGATCAATGGAGCAGGTTAGAAGATGTAGAAATAACTCCAGACATAGCCACATTATCTTTGACAGAGGTCCCAAACATGTCACTTGAAGAAAGATATTCTCTTTAATAAAATATGCTGAAAAAAATGGCTTTTCACATGCAAAAGATTAAAACTAGACCCATATCCTTCACCATGCATTAAACTAAAATCAAAATGGATCAAAGATCTAAATATCAAAACAGCTGGGGCTTTAGCTCAGTGGCACAGCACCTGCCTGGCAAGTGTGAGGTCATGAGTTCAATTCCTGGTACTGGAAAAAAAAAAGACAATATAAATAAATATCAAAACAGAAACATTAGATCTTTGGGAAGATAGACTAGGTAGAACTCTTGAAGACATTAGTGTAGGTAAAAGCTTCATGAACAAACACAGATTGCACATGAAACTGTCACAAAGAATCAACAACTGGGATCTCCTCTTTTTAAAAAGCTTTTGCACAGCAAGAAAAACCACCAACAGAGTGAAGAGACAACCCACAGTATGGGAAAAAATTTTTGCCATCTGTTCCTCAGACAAAAGACTAATATCTAGAATATATAAAGAACTCAAAAAAAATCAGAACCCGCTCAATTTAAAGACCCAGTCAAAAGAGTAATATCTAGAAGATATAAAGAACTCAAAAAGAATCAGACCTCCCTCATTTAAAGACCCAATCCAAAAATGGTAGTCTGAAATTAATAGATACTTCTCAGAAGAAGTAGAAATGGCAAATAAATATATTCAAAAATGTTCAACATCACTGGTCATTCAAAAGATGCAAATTAAGACAATGCTGAGATTATATCTCATTCTAGAAAGAATGGCTGTTATGAAGAAATCAACCAATAACATGCTGGTGGGGCTGTGAAGAAAAAGGAACCCCTCACAGTTGGTGGGAGTGCAGACTGGTGCAGCCACTGTGGAACTCAGTGTGGAGATTCCTCAAAAACCTAGGCCTGGAGGTGCCATTCGACCCAACTACTACTTTCCTTCGTATCTTTCAAATAATTAAAAACATCATACCACAGTGATTTATGCATACTCATGTTTATAATGGCACAGTTTGTAATAGCTAAATCTTGGAAACAGTGCAAATGTCCATCAACCAATGAATGGATAAAGAAGATATGGTTCCTATTTATTTATTTATTTATTTATTTATTTATTTATTTATTTATTTATACACGGGGTCTCACTATATAGTTTAGGCCGGCCTTGAACTCACTGTGTAGATCATGCTGACCTCAAACTTGTGATAATCTTCCTGCCTCAGCCTCCCAAGTGCTGGGATTATAGTTGTGTGTCACCATGCCTGGAAAGGTGTGATTTATTATTACCATTTCAGCTCAATCTTTTTTGTATGTTTGTTTGTGTTGATACAGAGTGTTACTATGTAGTTCAGGCTGGGCTTGAACTCACTATGCAGCCCAAGCTGGCCTTAAACTCATGGATCCTCTGTCCTTAGCCTCCCAAGTGCTGGGGTTACATGTGTGCACCACCATGCTCAGCGATGTGGTTCCTTTATATAATGGAGTACTACTCAGCCATAAAGAAGGATGATCCTGAGACATTTGTAGGTAATGGATGCACCTTGAGACCATACTCTTAAGTGAAATAAATTGAACATATAATGGAGTACTACTCAGCCATAAAGAAGGATGATCCTGAGACATTTGTAGGTAATGGATGCACCTTGAGACCATACTCTTAAGTGAAATAAATTGAACATACATGTGTAAATGTTTCAGTTCCTCTGGTATGAGAAACTGAAAGTGTAAGCAAGGACTAAAATTTATAATATATACTATGAAATAAGAAGAAAGTGTTCAAATAGAAAAGGAAAGGAAGGAAGAAAAACAAGAAAAGAAAGAAAACATGGAAACAAAGCTTTTTGTAGATAGGGAGGGGAAGTGTGGTTGAACAGAGGTAGGGGAATGGGAAAAGAAAGAGAATCAGAATATATCATGTACAGTACAAATTTCCTATTATGAATGTGATCATTTTGTATACCTAAAAAAATATAAATCTGAACTTTAACCCCCCCCAAATATTTAAGACCAGAAATGATAACCCTAATGGAAAAGCTCTACAGTGTGAAGCTACAGGGGCACTTGAAGGGTTCAGGAGCTGGATGTGGTGGTGTGTGCCTCTCATCCTGGCCCTCTGGGAGACTGAGGCTGGAGGATTACGAGTTTGAGCTCACCTTGAGCTACTTAGCAATGTAGCAAGACCAAGTCTCAAAATAAAAAACAAAAAAGGGCTGGGATGTAGCTTAGTGTGAGAGTCTTGAGTTCAGTCCCAAGTACTACAGAAAAAGAGGTACAGGAAGAAGAAGAGGAGGAAGAGAAGGAGGAAGAAAAGGATAAAGAAGAGAAGGAGGAGAGGAGAATGAAGAAGAAGACTGGGGAAAGGAACAGGGAGGAAGAAGAGGGTTCAGGCTTATGTTTGTCTGTTTTGATCAACTAATACGTTATATTTAGATCACAGGTTTAAAATATCTTTACATTACTTGAATTAGTCACTTTCCCAATATTGGAATGGGAAAAATACCTGCTACCCTCAACTTAAAGGAGGAGAGGCTTATTTTAGCTAACTTTCCAGTGGATTCAGTCTATAGCTAGCTGGCTATAGGGCAGAAATGGCAGGGCAGAAGGGCATGACTGAGAAAATCTGGCCAGGAAGTAGAGAGAGAGACAAGGGAGGATTGATGGATAAGACTCTATCCTTCCAAGTGAGGCCCCAGTGATCTGTCCCTTCAAACCAGGCACTATCTCTAAATGTGAGCCTTTCGGGGACACATTTTAGATCTAACCCATAATATTGCTGAAATTACTGAAGGAAAATGACTTCTTTTGGTATTGCTGTTGTATCTCTATGCTTTCCATTGATACTATGAATTTTAAACATAATTTTTAGATAATGTGATGTCATATTAGGAACCCAACTAGTGTAAATAGCTGGGTAACACCTCTATTTATTCCTCATTGAACTCTATCTGGTAATACTTTATACAGCTGTCATTCCTGTAACATGGCAAGACTCTTGAGGGCAGAAAGAAAGGCCTTTACCTTTGTATCCTATTTTTGCCTTGACTTCAGAAAATGGGCACCAAGAAAAACACATAAGCACTGGATGCTTCTTTTTGTTATTTGAAAATAAATAGAGATAAAAAAAGATTCTGGGGCTGGGGATTTAGCTCAGCGGCAAAAAGCGCCTGCCTGGCAAGCGCAAGGTCGTGAGTTTGGTTCCCGGTACCAGAGAAAAACAAAAAAACAAAAAAACAAAAAAACAAAAAAAAAGATTCTGATTATTTTTCTTTTTAAAAACTTTTTGGAGGGCCGGGGATATAGCTCAGTGGCATAAGTGCTTGCCTGACAAGGATGAGGTCATGAGTTTGATTCCAGGTACAAAAACAAAAACAAAAACAAAAAACAACTTTTTGGGCATGGTGACCCCTAATAGACACAAGCAAGCCCATGCTGGATTCATGGCACCCTCCCAACACCATCCACCAATTCCAAGTCAGCTCTACATTTTGCTTCCTCTTGGTACAGGGCAGCAAAGGCAGGGACTAAACATCAAGCCTGATCCCTGGTGAAGACAATGCTTGGGGGAGAAAGGAGTGACCACACTCTACCAATGTTAACAATAAGTCCAACAGTGCACACGAACCCCCACCCCATGGCCTACATCCGGTAGAGATCAACAGGCTGATCATGTTTCCCTTCTACCAATGGGAATAAGATTTTACCTTTGTTTGGATGGTAACCACATACGGGTGAACAAACAAAGGGGACTCTGGCGCAGGGAGGGGACCTCACAAATGTATAGGCTCTAAAGGAAGGCATTGAAAATCATGACTGGCTGGATCCCAAGACTGCAGATTTGGAAAGAAACCACTCATTCAAAAACATATTTTGTTTGACTCAATCTGAGCTATGTAGTGAGACCCTGTTTCAAAAAAAAAAAGGAACCCAGTATCTTGTCATGATAAAAATACTGAGGAAAACAGATATAGAAAGACTTTATCTCAATCTATTAAAAGCCATTATTCCAAAGCTACTGTCAACATATTAAATAGGGAAATGCTGAAATCTTTTCCCCTAAAATGAGGAACAAGACAAGAACGCCACTATCAACACTCCTGTTTAACATAGTATTCACAACATTAGCAAATGCAATTAGGCAAGAAAAAGAAGTAAAAGAGAGATGTATAGGAAAGAAAGAAGTCAAATCTTCATTATTTGTAGATGACATAATCTTCTATTAGAATACCCCCCAAAATTTAAATGACACTTAGAATTCATAGCCAAGTTCAGTAATGTAGCAGGGTAGAAAATCAACACACAAAAGTCAATAGTGTTCCTATATATGAATAATGAATCCACTGAGAAAGAAACTAGGGGAGAAAACATTCACAGTAGCACCAAGAAAAGTTAAATACTTAGGAGTTAACCTAACAAAAGAAGTAAAAGACCTCTACAATGAAAACTACTGAAGAAGAAAATTGGAGAGGATATCACAAAATGGAAAGATATCCCGTGTTCCTAGATAGGCAGGATGTGTGTGATCATAACTGCCACACTTTCAAAATTGATACACAGATATAATGCAATCTCAATCAACGTGACAACAGCATTCTTCACAGAACTGGAGAAAACAATCCCCAAATTCATATGGAATGAGGAGAGACCCAGAACAGCTAAAGCAATCCCAATAACAAGAGTAAAGGGGAGGCATCACAATCCTGACTTTAAGTTATATCACAAAGCTACAGTGATTAAAAATATCATGGTCTTGGCACAAAAGAGATGTGAAAATCAATGGAATTGAATACATGATACTGAAATAACCCCAAACACATTGAACTATCTGATCTTTGACAAAGGGGCCAAAACATACACTGGAGGAACAATAACCTCTTTAATAAGTGGTGCTGGGAAAACTGGCTATCCACATGCAGAAGACTGAATCTAGACCATACATAGCTCTGTAAACTAAAATGAAAATAGATTAAAGGACTAAATGTTCAAACAGCAACACTTAACCTAGTGAAAGATAAAATTGATAAAATTCTTGAAGTTGTAGGCAGAACCAAGGACCTTCTGAATAGAACCCTGGTTGCACAGGAAATAGTACTGAGAATTTACAGATGAGATCATATCAAATGAAAAAGCTTCTGCACAGCAAAAAAACCCACACACATGCACACACACACAAAAAAAGCAGCCAACTGAGTGAAGAGATAATAACAAATGGGAAAATATTTTGCCAGCTATTCCTCAAAGGACTAATATCTAGCATATATAAAAACTCAAAAAATTAGACCCCTCCCCCAAGAAAAGATCAGATTTTTAAACTAGACACCTGAAATTAGTAAACATTTCACAGAAGTACCAATGTCCAATAAATACATGAAGAAATGTAAATTAAGACAGTACTGAGATTTCATCTTGCCCCTAAAAGAATGGCCATGATCAAGAAATCAAAAAATAAAAAATGCTGGTGAGGATGTGGGGAAAAAGGAGTCTTCCTACACTGTTGCTGGATATTCAACAAGCCCTTTCGGAGTTATGTTTTGGAATTACATTTGACCAGCGTTTCCGTTCTAGGTATCTTCTTGAAAGAGTTAAAAACAGCATATTTCAATGTTACGTGCTTACCCAGTTATGTACAGCACAATTCATAATACCTAAAGCTTGGATATGGCCTGTATGTCCATTAGCAGATGAATGGGTAAAGAAAATATACTATTTACACACAATGGAGTACAACTCTGCCATAAACAAGGATAAACCTGAGTCATTTGTAGGAAGATGAACGCATTTTATGACCATAATGTTAAGTGAAATAAATCAGACACAGAAGTTTAAATATTTCATTGTTTCCCTTATATAAGAAACCCAAATTATACATAAAGAGCAAAATAAATGATAGATAATAGGAAGTATGGAGATAGACCTTTCTCAAATGAGAAGGAGATCAAAAGGCAGAGGGTACAGCAGGGGAGGGAAGGGGAGGGAAAGGGGACAAAAAGGAATTAAGATGTGTTAGGAACACGTACCAGCTCCACACAAGGAATGCAAACATTATGCACTGAAGACATGGACTAATGAAAAAGAAAATCTTTCTGTTGTGAAATACAACTCCAAATTACACAAGCTTAAATATTGCATGGTTTCTTTTACACGAGAAAACCAAAGTATAAATAAATTAAAGAGCAAAATAAAAGACACTGTTTATATGAGAAGCCAGGTGCGGTGGTGCACACCTGTAATCCCAACAGTTGGGAGGCTGAGGGAGGAGGATTGCCACTAGTTCAAGGCCAGCCTGGGCTGCATTGTGAGATCCTATATCAAGAAACAAAACCAAAAAGATAGGTGATAGGAAATATGTTGATAGCTCCTTTGTGGAAGGAAAAGGAACCAAAAGATACAGGGATGGGGAAGGAAAAGAAAAGAAGTGAGTAAATAAACCATTAAGATGTGTTATGTCCTTGTACCAACCCCTCGTGATGAATGCAATTATTATACACTGCAAACATGTGTGAATAAAAATAAATGAAAGAAAGAATAAAGAAAAATGAGCAATGTGGAAACATATAGCTTAATGAATTATCACAAAGCAAACATCCATAAAACTATCATTCAGCTCAAGAAAAAGTAACAACCAGCAACCCTCCAGTCATATCCCCTTTATTCTCTTGAAAGGAACTATTATTTTGACTTTTCTAAGTGCATATTCTTCAACACTGTAGATTATTCTTGCTTGTTTCCAAAAAATTTTCTACAAATGAAACAACACATTATGTATTTTTTGTATCTAGCTTCTTTCATTCAACATTATGTTTGTACTTTCTTGATTACTGGGGTTGGATAATTTTCATACACAATATTTATTGGCTATTGGATATCCTTGTTGTGAAATGATTACCCAAGATTTTTGCTTTCTCTTCAATTGAGTTGCTCATCTTTTTCTTAGTGATTTCTAAGAATTCTTCATGTACTCTGAATACAAGCCCTGAGTTATGTACTATATAGAATCCACCAAAAATGTATACACACTTCAAGAAAAGCAAAACTTGTATAAATATTTTAATACTAAATTTATTTTTAAGGGCCAGGGATTTAGCTCAGGGGCATAAGCACCTGTCTGGCAAGTGCAAGATCCTGAGTTTGATTCCTGGTACCAAAAAAATTATTTTTAAAAAAGAACAAGTTATGTCATGTACAGGTACAAATTCTCTATGATGAATGCAATCATTACATATATATGTGTGTGTGTGTGTATATATATATATGTATATATATACACCAATAAATTTGATTGAAGAAAAGATAAAAATAAATAAATTTATTGAGATATCTTGAGTTAATATGTTAACTTTGACCTCCACAATTATAAAAGGTGCTCAAAGTAGTGACCGTTAGCTTCCAGACATTTAGTAGTATAGCAACTTGCATAACCTTGGTCATTGAGATTTCTGCATGTGCATTTTCAATTTCATAACCTTGGTCATTGAGATTTCTGCATGTGCATTTTCAATTTCTTCTCCAAGGGCCGGCACTGTAGTGGGTTTTCTGCAATATACAATAACCTCTAGGATCCCCTGAATGAGAGTAACACCATGTGATGAGAAAACATCACACTGTTTTTTCTTTTCCTGGAGTGTGTATATATTTCTTTTGGCAGACTGTATATGTTGTAAGTTTCTCTTTGTGGTTTCCCTCTTCAATCTCTCGATTCTTTTTTTTTTTTTTTTTTCATTCTCTTGATTCTGTGGCATTTCAAAAATCAAGAGTTTTTGTAGTGATACAGTCAAATTTATCAACCTTTTAATTAACATTTCTTGTTTTAGAGCTCTATACTAAGATCATGAGAATATTTCATATTATCCTCTATAAGTCTTTTCCTTTCAAATTCATATCTACAATTCACTTCAGATTGCTTTTATGTATAATGTGAGTTAAGATTTTTGTTTCATTTTGCCTTTCTGGTGACAGGGTCTTGCTATGTAATTCAGACTGGCCTTGAACTCATTACATGGTCCAGCCTAGTCTCAAACTCGTGGCGATCTCCTACTTCAGACTCCCGAGTGCTAGGATTATAGGAGTGTGTCACCCTGCCTGGCAATATGACTTAAAATTTGCTTCCCCACCCCAAGATTCTTATTAAACTATCCTAGCCTCATTTATTGGAAAGACTTCTCATTCTCTGCTGTTCTGTAGCCCCACTTTTGTTAAAATCAACCATTGATCAACAAATGACTCCATTCTGTCTATCCTCACACCAGCATCATTTTCTGGCTTAATTCCTTTTATGCTATCTCTTTATACACAGAAGAAGTTGTCCTCATTTTTCTTCAGTAAGATCTTAGCTATTTTTGTTAATTTCCTTTATTCCTCCCTAGCCCTTTTTTATTTTTTGAGATATATCCCTAGCCCTTTTTTATTTTTTAAGTTTTACAAGTACATGTTAATTAACTTTCCTAAATTCAGATCCTTAGTTCAATATAGCTATAAAATGGAATAAAAATATCTACTTTATGAGGAACAAAATTTTGTAAATGTGGTTACCATAGAAAAGAAACTCGATAAGCGTATTTCTTCCACCTTGTTCTTCTTGTCTTGTCCTGCATATTTCCCCAGGTCTTTCTCAAGTTGGCTGGAAGCAAGAATAGGTCTAAAATGCTAGAAGATTTTGCACAATAGAAGCCTAAATTTCAGAAATTCACGTTATTTAAACTGGTAGAAAGTAGAGGTACATATAAGTTGTATATATGGATATACCCTTTACAAATGTTTTTAAAATGATGATGTACACTTTCAATATCACCTTATCATTCTTCTCTTTCTCTTCCTCTAATATTAGTCATAAAGTATGGGAGAGTAGAGAGCTTTTTGTTTGTTTGTTTTTCTGGTACCAGGGACTGAACCCAAGGCCTTTGCACTGAGCTACATTCTCAGCCTTTTTTAGTTTTTATTTTTTATTTTAAGACAGGATCTCGCTAAATTGCTAAGTTCCTCAAGCTGGGCTCAGACTTGTGCTCCTCCTGCCTCAGTCCCCCAGGGTGCTGGGATGACAGGTATGTGCCACTGTACCCAGCTCAGTTTTGTTTTTATAATGCTCAGTGCAATGACAAGTCAAGTTTGGCTACGTTGCTCAGATTCTGCCCTGCATAGCTAGGTTGGCACCATCGTAGATATTTCTTAGCCCAGTCCAGAGATGCATCAGAACTATCACAACAATGCAGCAGACAATCTATCGCTCAGTTCTGCGTATCACTTCCTGCTTATCTCAGCTGCAATTTGTGTCTCTCCTTTTGAACATTTATATTTTCCTATAAAACAATTTAAAATTTTTTTTTTCTGGGCTGGGGAATAGCTCAGTGGTAGAGGCTTGCCTATCATGCACAAGTCCCTGGGTTTAATTCTCAGCACTAAAAAGAAAAAGAAAAAAATCTTTTTCTTTTTTACTTTTTTCCATACCTCCTGAATACGTGTGTGTGTGTGTGCGTGTGTGTATGTGTGTGCGCATTTTGTTTTACTATGTGATTCTAGGGATTGAACCCGAGGCCTTGTGCATGCTAGGCAAAATTTGCACCACTGAGAGACACTCCCACCCTGGAAATCATATTTTGAAACACATGAATACAAAAACCATATACATAAGCTATAAAATCATAATAAATATCCATGGGTCTAACGTCTGACATCCACACCAGGTGCTTCTCTTGTCATGCTAACTGGCTTCATATTTAAGAATCTCTGAGAATTTGACCTCCCTAATTTATACTATTTGATTAATATTTGTTCAAAGTATTTTTAAATTAGTACAGACAGCTGTACCCAGCTTCAGTATGTGGTTAGTTTGCAGCTCATTAATGCTATGAAATCTGTGCATATAGAGAATTGGCAAGCAGGCGGTTTTATTTCCAATTCTATCTACACCTCTAAGCGTCTGCAACTATGACTGCATATGGCCTCTTACATTCAGAAGTGAATTCTATCTAATCTTTCTCTCTCTCTGTCTTTCTCTTTCTATCTCCTGTACAATGTATATGCATACACACATAATGAAAAGAATATATATA
>NW_004955416.1:10773576-10774994 GCF_000276665.1 Chinchilla lanigera | reverse complement strand
CAAAAAAAAAAAAAAATTTGGGCAAAATGTTCTCTCTGGTATCCATTTATCTCCCTGCTCCCTTATTCATGCTGGATTGGAGACAAAACAGATACCAAAAAGGCAGCATGCTATTTCCTGCTGCGCAATTTCCCTTTCTGGTGACTCTGTGTCTGCTATCGGCTCACACAAACCATCATGAAGATGCTCTTTTACACATATGTGGGGAACTCTGATTGAACACTTAAGGGAAGGTGCCTCACAGCAAAAAAGTGAATAGTCTGTCACCCTCTGCTGTTACTGCAGCCTTGTCTCCAGGTAGCAAAGGCAAATGTGCTGTCAAATGGCCCAAAAGCTCATCAGAAGGGTAGACTGAAGATTTATAGCATCTGAGCTTGTATGACATGCTCATTTAATTCACAGTATATTCCATTTCTGTATTTGGCTCCTCAATTTTAGGAACACTAGGCCTTTAAGACTGTAACCTTTTGCTCCTTCCCATGGATGCACCTGTATACACAGTATGTACTTGTATGTAAATGTGGATGTACATGTATGTAAATGTAGGTGTATAGTATGTACATTTATATAAATATATGTATATTTAGATGTCTACACAGCATAGTTCAGTTCAGTAGGCATTTGTTAAATATTTATGTGCCATGCACCAGTGACACAAAGATGGATAAGATGTGACATCTGCTTCAAGGGCTTGTAGTCTAAATATTTTTGGTGAAGTCCTGGTGATTGAACCCAGGACGTCACACTGATCTACATCTCCAGCCCTTTTTTTTTTTACTTTAAAAAAAGTTTTATTAGTATGTTTGCAATACTAATAAATATATTAAATATATTATATATAAATATATACTAAATATATATAATTAATATATTCATTAAGGGAAATTGGTGCATGTATACTTCCAGCCATTTTTTACTTTTCACTTTGGTTGTTGTTTTTTTTTTCTTTTCTTTTTTTTGTCTTTTTGAGACAAGGTCTCACTATGCAGCTCAGGCTGGTCTTGAACTCACTTTGTAGCCCAGGCTGGACTCAAATTCACAACAATACTCCTGTCTCAGCCTTCGGAGCATTGGGATTACAGGCATGGACCACCATGCTCGGCCCTCACTTTGAAACAGGATCTCACTAAATCACCAAGTTATCCAGGCTGGGTTCAAATTTGTGATCCTCCTGCCTCAGTCTCCCATTGTGCTGGAATCACAGGTGGTTGCCACCATTGTTAGCTGGTATTTTTCTTTCTTTTTTTTTTTATTTTAAAGAATAAAAGAAGGATAACATAATAATAGGGGGCACTTAGCAAATTACAGACAAAATGGTAGGAAATTATCAATGGTTATCGTTTTATATATTATTATCTACAAAATAGTTTCTCAGGAAAACAAATAGACAAATAATAGTGAGTTAGAGACAAAAGAGG
>NW_004955416.1:10743570-10772141 GCF_000276665.1 Chinchilla lanigera | reverse complement strand
GGCCGGGAGTGAGTCGCTGGTCCAAAGACCCAAAAAACCGGTGCTCCTTGCCCAAGGCTCCCCGTGCGCTGGGGGCCCACCCTCTGGGAGCCAGCAGGCAGGAAGCTAGCCAGCCAGAAGGCTGGCGCTCCCCACCCGCAGCTCCCTGTGTGCCGGAAGCCCTCCTTCCGGGAAACCCTGAGGCCGGGAGTGAGTCGCCGGTCTGAAGACCGGCGCTCCCCGCCCGTTATTTTTCTTTCTGAAATGACAATTTTATACATAGGGACCACATTTGTTAAGCTGTACTATCTTGCTGCACACAGTGGTATATGCCTGCAATCCCAGCTACTTGGGAGCCTGAGTTAGAAGTTCAAAGCCAGCTGGACAATTTAGGGAGACCCTTTTGTAAAATAAAAAAATAAAAAGCACTGGGGATGTAGCTCAGTGGTAGAGTGCTTGCCTAGGTTGTGCAAGGCCTCGGATTTAACCCTCTGTCCAACAAAAAGAAAAAAATAGTTATACTACCTAGAATATTACATACCTAGAATAGGGCTGGTTGTGGTGGCATGTTCTGGAAGACTGAGGCAAGAGGATGCCAAGATTGAGCCCAGCCTGAACAACTTAGTTTAGCAAGATCCTGCCTCAAAATGGGGTGGGGAGGGGATATGGAGCTCAGTGGGAAGGCCCTGAGCTCAATCCCCAGTATCATAAAAACAAAACACACTAATAGGACTATTAGGAAGGCATAGTTCAGCCCTAAGAAGAGAAGACACCTAATTTTTGTATTATTTATATACAATTTTAATGTTTTGGTTAATTTCTAAATCTTTTGAAATAATTTTAGACTCCTGGAGGAACTGCAAAGGTAATGCAAAGACTTCTGATATCCCCTTCCCCTGGCTTCCCCCAGTGTTAACATTGTACCTAATCACATTCTCAAAACTAGGAAATTAACTCTGGTGCAGTGCTCTTGCCAACAGCAGACCTGGCTCGCTCTCATCGGTTTTGACTCCACTCTTTTTGTGTGGCAGGGTTGGAACTGGGGCCCCACACTGTGTGCAATTTTTTATTGTTGTTGAAGTTATAGATCTTTTGGAGAAAATATCACAGATATTTCTCAGTGCTTTTTTCTGGGGTACATGATATTGACATGTTTGATTTCTGGTGACTGTTAACATTATTTGTCTAAGGTGATATCTGCCAACTTTCTCCACTGTAAGGTTACTATTTTTTCTTTGTAATCAAGTATTTTGAAGAAAATATTGTGGGACTATGCAGTTTTTTTTTTCTTTTGGTGGTGCTGAAGATTAAACCCAATGCCTTGGACATACTAGACAAGTATCCTACCACTGAGCTAATTCTTAGCCTCCTTTATTTTCTCATATATATATATATATAAAATATATCAACTGAATATATATATATTCAATATTCAATATATATATATATTTACTGAAACAGGGTCTCGTTATGTACTTCGGGCTGTCCTTGAATTCACTATGTAGTCCAGGTTGGCCTTGAACTCATGGCAATCCTCCTGTCTCAATCTCAAATGCTGGGATTACAGGCATGCACCAGCACACTTGGATCTTTTATTTCTTTTTAAATCTTCACCTACTAAATTTTTTTTTTAGATAAAGTCTCATTACATGGTCCAGGCTGCCCTCGAACTTGCAGGGATCCTCCTACCTCAGCCTCCTGGGTGCTCAGATTACAGGCATGTGCCATTATGCATAGCTAAATTTTTATTTTTAAATAAGCTTTTAAATTTTGGATAAAAATAAATAAATAGTTCTAGATTTAGAGACAAGTGCAAAGATAATAGTAGGGTCTTCATATGCTCTTGCCCATTTTCCTTACTGTTAATATAGGGGAACTGTATGCTTGTCCCAACTATTATATCAATGTTGATGTATTACTATTAACTAAAGTCTATTTTGTTTGTATTTTGCTATACCTGCTCATTCAACATTGATTGATCTTGTCCATAGCAGTAGTTATTATGGTGTTCTGATAGTGATTTTCATTTTTCTTGGTTTTTCTATTGTATTAAATGGAATTTTTCTATAAGGAACAGTTTCCCCTTCTGCCCAGTTTACTTATTTATTTAATTCCTTATTTTATCAGTGTGAACTTGTCCAGGGGACATGCTCCTTCCCCTCTCTTCCTCAGCCCCCTCCTCACTTTAGCACTGCACATATAATTTTTATATGACATAGACAGTGTCATCTGGAAGGCTGCTATGCTTATTATTTTCTTTGTCAGTTGACATTTGAACTCTTTTCTTTCCTTATTCTTATCATCCAAACATTACAACTGCCCCAAATTACACTGGAAGGTAGAGGCATGAGAAATATACTGAGAAAGGAAAGATAGACCCAAGTGGAGGTGGCTTATTTTCCTGCTCCTTCCTTTATTCATGGTCTTGGGCAAGTTACCCAACCTTGCTAAATCACGGTTTACTCATCTGTAAAATGGACATAATGGAAATAATATTTACCTCATGAAGTCATAAAGATTAGGTATGTTATGAAAAAAGACCTTATTTGTTTGTTTGTTTGAGACAGGGTCTCAGTATGTAGTACAGGCTGGCCTTGAATTCACAGTGATCCTCCTGCCTCAGCCTCTTGAGGGCTGGAATTATAGGTGTGCACCACATGCCTGGTAAGGACCTTGCTAAGAATAAAGTTTTTTGTAAATGTAATAGAGTTATCTCCATCCTGGCACAAGATCACTGTCTCCTACTTTGTCTGATAATGGTTGTTAAGAAAATGATTTTGATCTGGGGATTTAGCTCAGTGGCACAGTGCCTGCCTGGCAAGTGTGAGGTCCTGAGTTCAATTCCCTGTACCTGCCCCCTCAAAAAAAAAAATAGTTTTATGGTTGCCCTCAAGGCTCTATAAAAGTGAACCTGCAATGTCTACTGATGTGTTTACTCAGATGCAATCTCATTTCTGTAACTCTATTCATTCAGAAAGCCCAAGGATTATATCTGTAACAAGCATGACCTGTTCTTCTGACATAAAATAAAAACTTTGTCTTTTTTTTTGTACTGGGAATTGAACTCAGGACCTTGCACTTGCCAGGCAGCAGCTGTGCCACTGAACTATATCCCCAGCCCTAAAAACTTTGTCTGTAATAAAATAAAAATATGGTCGAATCAAATTATTTTTTCTCTGAAGTGGCATAATATGTCTTGTAAACTATCACATGACAACAATTCAGTTGTAGAGTCCGCTGGCTCACTCAGAGAGGTTATTTACCTTCTTCATCAGCAAGGTAACAGAGTAGCCATTACAGACAAAGAATATGTACTGCAGGGGCTGGGCATTTAGCTCAGTGGCACAGTACCTGCCTGGCAAGCGTAAGGTCATGAGTTCAATCCCCGGTACGGGGCGGCGGGGGGGGGTGGTGGCCAGGGAGAATATGTGCTGCAGATACAATCAGGAAGTAATAGACTTAGTACCTAGTACTTGCCCTTGAGGAAAATGAAACCTACCCTATTATTTCCTGAACTTCAAGCTAAAGAAGGAAATAGTTTTGGAATGACTTTCTTAGATCAAACTGGAATCTAAAGTTTAAGTGAAAACATATAATGTTACTGCAGAGAAATGTATGTAGGTGCCAGGAAAAGGACAAAGTGAATGGAAACCAAGATAATAGACAAGTGGCTTTCTCTCTGCTCTCTCTCTGTCTCTGTCTCTGTCTGTCTGTCTCTCTCTCTCTCTCACACACACACACACACACACACACACACACACATTCTCTGTCTCACTCTCTTGTTCTCCCTCCTTCTCCCACCTTTTGTGGTACTAGAGATTACACCCAGGCCTGGGAAGGTAGCTCAGTGGTAGAGCACTTGTGTAGCATTCATTGTGGAGCCCTGGGGGTTTGATCCACAGTAATGAGAGGAAGAAAGAAAGAAAAAGATGAAAGAAAGAAAGAAAGAAAGAAAGAAAGAAAGAAAGAAAGAAAGAAAGAAAGAAAGAAAAAGATGAAAGAAAGAAAGAGAGAGAGATGAAAAGATAACAAGTACTGGAGTGCATGTGGAGAGAAAGGAATGCTTGCACTTGGTGGAACCGTA
Organism: Chinchilla lanigera; assembly: GCF_000276665.1. Taxonomy (NCBI): domain Eukaryota; kingdom Metazoa; phylum Chordata; class Mammalia; order Rodentia; family Chinchillidae; genus Chinchilla; species Chinchilla lanigera. Next base: position 10,768,078 of record NW_004955416.1, on the reverse strand, counting down.
GATTAGGACAGGCATTATGGCAAACAGTATGGAGGCCACTGGAAAAATTAAACAGAACTATTGGGTGGGTGGGGTATGTAGACCACTGGTAGAATGGTTGCCTGACGTGGACAAGGACCTAGGTTCAATTCCTAGCACCAATAAACAAATGTATTTATTTTTATTAGAAAATTTCAAAAACAAAATAAAAACAGATCTATATGATTCAGAGTGCTGCTCCTGGGTGGGGATGAGATCAGTCTGCGGAGGAGGCTTCTGCGCTCCCGTGGTCACTGCTACCGAGTCACCAGAGCCGAGACACCGAAACCACACAAATGTCCATCAGCTGATGGACGAATAAAGACAGTGTGGTTCATAGACACAATAGAATACTATGCAGCAACAAAAAGAATGAAGTCTTGCCATTTGCAACAACAGGAGTGGAAGTGGAGATCATTATGCTAAGTGAAATAAGCCAAGCGCACAGGCATCCCATTCATATGAGATCAAAAAAACTGATCCATTGATAGGAGAATCAAACTTCCTAGAGGCTGAGGAGGGTGTACACTGATGAGGAAAAGTTGATCAGTGGGTACTAAACTAGGTAATATTCCTAATTAGATAGGAATAAGAAGTTGTGTGCTACTACACAGTAGGTATAAATTTCAAAAAGCTAGTGAGATGGGGGTGGCAAAGCTGGCTGGGGAAATAAACAGGACCAGCTGATAAACAGGACAGCTCAGCAGGCACAAGTGGTTGCCTGGCAAAAGCAAGGTCCTGAGTTCAATTCCTGGTAAAAAAACAAAACAAAACAAAACAAAAAAACAAGAGCCCAGGACAGCACCAAATAATTCCCAGGATCCTGTATGTAAAACTTCTCCCAGGTTCGCACAAGGTGTGGACCACATACAAGGACACAGACGCCAGGAGGAGCCTGCTATCCTGACTCTTCACAGTAGTTCACTCTGTGTCTTCTACAGCAAGGTATATTTTTATTTTTCACTATTTTTCTCTTTTCCTCTTTTGTCTGACCCACGATCACTTGCAGAGCCAGTTTTTCCCTTACTCCTTCACCCTTCACTTTTCAAATAAACTTTTAGTGCCATTTTTGGCTTGTCTCATCCTATTCTTTGTTCAAGGCAGGAAGGACCTGTAATACATTTAACTGGTGAGCCATTTCTAAAGGAACTACCCAATAACACTAGGAGGAAAGATTTTGAATGTTTTCAGCATAAAGAAATGATAAATGGGGATAAAAATATATTCAACCTGATTTCAGCATTATATAATAAATCCATAAAATGTTTAAAGAGCCTCTTCTATGGTTTTGGCAAATCACAATTAACCCAATAACATCACATTTTAAAATATTGATTGATTGATTGATTGATTGAGATAGTTTTGCTATATAGTCCAGGCTGGTGTTGAACTGACTATGTAGCCCAGCAATCCTTCTGCCTCAGCCTCCTGAGTGCTGAGAGGGCACGTATGCACCACCATGCCCAGTTCCACCACATTTTTGGTATATGGTAAACTCAAAAGGGCTAGTACAGTGATGCTACCTGAAACTGCCAGCTTCTGATTCTAGCCGCTGCCAGGCCTCTTCCCGCCTCCATGCAGTCTTGAGATCATATTAGGAAAACTGATTTTAAGAGAATCTGCAACATCATTGGAAAGAAAAGAATACAAACTAGGAACCCAAAGTGATTCACCACAGAGAAGCCAGAGCTGCTCTTCTCTCTGGATTCCTACTCTGGTCTCAGCTTTTGTGGCCCAGTTTTATTCTCAGCACAAATCCTGTAGGATGTGAACTTCAACTTCTCAAATCGAGTATAATTATTACATATGTGTCTTAGTCAGAAAAGTGGGGTGTCATTCACCTCTTCCTTAATTTTGATGGTGTGGCACCCTAATCACACTGCTCGATGGCATTTCAGATGCCCAGCTGCCTTACAGCATACAAATCAGCAGCCTACTTCCCTGAAAATCTCACTTTGCTTTTGGGTTTGTAGATAACCAGAACTGGGATTTTATGGTGCATTATACACATTTGAATGCTCAAAATTTAGGGGACGGACACCAAGTAAACAATTCTAACTCATCTCGTATGCATTAAAGAAAATAGAGTTGGTAAACACACACTTATCAAATCAAGTGTATATCGTGATTCTAATCCCTCTGTTGTTCGTGGAAACTTCTACAGAACAAGCCCTTTCCCTCTGGTGGCTCAGATCTACAGAATGAGAATAGAACCATTTAGAGGAAGATTTATAATAGTATTTGGACAAAGTTTTTGCAAGTAAATATGTATTTGGTACAGGATTAGTTGTAGCCAAGGCAGAGTATTGAGTCACGGTGTGGGAGCCAGGTCTGGGGTACACACCTGTAGGGCGCTGGTGGACGGGCACAGAAAGAGTCACAGTTGAGCCTCAGAAACTCAACACAGACTGAGCAGACCGTTCAACACTGAGAAGTCCTGAGACCCTGCATATAAGAAATGAGTTTCTTGTAATTACTTACACTGCTTTCTGCCTTAGCTTCCTTATCCATGGGGTGGAGGTACAAATCTATAATCCCCGCTGTCTGAGAGGCTAAGATAGGAGGCTGACACAGGATCACAAGTTGGAGCCCAGCCTGAGAGACTTAGCAAGATCCCGTCTCAAAATAAATAAAATAAATTTTAAAAAAGGAGGGCTGGGGATTTAGCTCAATGGTGCAATGCCTGCCAGACAAGGAAGAGATCCTGAGATTGATCCCTGGCACTCTAAACAAACAAACAAATAAATAAATGGGACTGGGGATATATCTCAGTACAAAGGCTCTAGGTGCAATCCTAGTACTGGAGGGACCAAGGTGGGGAGGGAATAAGGATGCTTATTTCCACTTCCATTTGTGTTTCAGAGGCTTATGCTGAAAAGGGATTACAAGGTTTAAAAATTGCTATTTTTAGTTTCTGGAGTTCAAGAAGACACTATGCTGAGGGTGAGGAGCTTGCTGTGATATGCTACTTTAAATTCAAGTGCTACGGGAGCTAAGCACTGAGCTTGTCCTTCCAGGATGACGGAGGGACTGACTGGACCAACACAGTACTGCTTCATGCCTTGGGGTCTACTCTCCCTCATCTACTCCTTGACTAATTAAACGTTTACCGGTGCCTCCTCTGGTCAGGCTCTGTGTTTGGCATTGGGAAGCCGACAATGAAAGCTGCATTCTCTTTCCACAACAGTGTGTGGTTTACGTGAGAACAACAGAAATGCCAGCGGTCAGAGGGGAGCGGCAGGTGCTGTGATAGGGTGGGGACAGAGAGCAAAGGCTGGCACTCAGACTGCTATCAGAGAAGTCATTCAAAAGTGATGGCACTTGAATTGAACCTTACAGAGCATGAGAAACCAGGAGGAAAAACCTTGAGGCATGGAACAGCCTACATGTAGGCTACATGTAATATCCAGTAAAGGGCTACAACTGGTCACAATATATAAGGAAGGGGTAGACTGAGTAGCAGAGAACAGGTTTGCCCTGAAAGGGATCACAAGATTCAGAGTGGGCTCTTCTTTATCCATGTACTAACCCATCATCGCTGTTTGACTTATTGTTAAAAGAAGGGTTCTCTGGGGCTCAAATTAGTTTTGGACGTTGTAGCAGGTTTTGGGTTTGGCTTGGTTTCATACTGGGAACTGACCCCAGGGTTTCGCATGTGCTAGGCCAGTGCTCTGGCACTGAGTATACTCTTAGGCCCTATTATTTTTTATTTTGCAACAGGATTTCTCTAAATTGCTCAGGCTAGCCTCAAACTGACAGTCCTCCTTCCTCAGCCTCCTCAGTAGCTGAGGTAATAGGGGTGTGCCACACCAGACATGCAGAATACATCTTTACAACCAAGCCCTTAGGAGCAGGGAAGACCACTGGTAGGTTGGCCTTATTTTACCTTAAGAAGCTGCTATCAGGGCTGGGGATTTAGCTCAGCGGCAAAAGCGCCTGCCTGACAAGCACAAGGTCGTGAGTTCGCTTCCCGGTACCGGAGAAAAACCAAAAAAAAAAAAAAAAAAGAAGCTGCTATCTCCTGTCCTTTTTCTCTCACCTTTCACTGACAGTGTCTGTTCTGGTTTATATCTGAATGTCCCCACAAAACTTCATGCACTCATGGACAGGGCTTTTGGAAGGTGATTGGTTATGATAATAGCTGAATGTGCTGTTAGGAGCTGATGTCTGGTTGGAAAAGGGGGGCCACTGAGGGCCTGGACGAGCTTATCTACCTCCCCAACTCCTCCCTTTGCTTTCTGCTTCCCACTGCCTCGACATGAGCTGCTTTCTCTCTGTCATGCTGTTCCTTTTTTGAAGCCTGTGAACCATGGACTGAAACATGAGCCAAAATAAACCTCTCCTCCTTTACATTGTGGGTGTCAGGTTTGTGTCTCAGCAACAGAAAGCGACCAAGACAATGTCTTAAATACTGTAATTTGTACCACCCCCACATCCCCCTCTCTTACTCTTTGTATTTCTTTTTTTTTTTTTTGACCAATTGAATATTCATTGACTATTCTCAATGGTTGTTGTAGGAAACACATAGTAATAAACATACATCCATTTACAAAATAGGATAGGAACAATACAAACATTACAGATTTATGGACAGATTAGTAGGAAAATATTAATGGCTGCTGTAATACTTGGCGGTATCTTCAAAGTGGTTCTCAGAAAGGCAGATACGCAAGAAAGATCTAACACGTAGTTACAGCCTAAGGGGTGTGAAAAATAGGGTATTACCTCCTCACCAGTGACTCCTTTCACTGAGGTGTGATGGCTGGAAGGAAGGCCAGGATTGAAAAGAAGGACTGAGGGCTGGGGATTTAGCTCAGTGGCACAGCACCTGCCTGGCAAGCACAAGGTTGTGATTTCAATTCCTGGTACCAGGAAAAAAAAAAATAAATAAATAAAAAAGAAAAGAAGGACTGAGAGACTTGCACCTGTGACTAGCAACTGGCTGTTTTCTTTTTCCTCTATAGTCATGATTACCCTGGGCTCCTCCATGGAGATGACAGTCTGGCCAGAGGGAGAAGGCAGAGTATGGCCCAGGCCCCCTCATTCCTGTTAAACTAACTGGTAGGATGGGTCTGAGCTCTGGGTCCTCCACTTCAGAGGGCAGACCAATCTCCAGTGGTCACCTTTGTATTCAGGGCATGGCCCAGGGGGCTTCTTAGGGCAGTTCCTCTTGAGGTGGCCTGGCTTTTAACAGTGGTAGCAGATGAATGTAGTTGTTGAATTCTTCTTAGGGCCCCAAGAATCAGAATTAGAGTCTGTTTCTCTTGGTGCTGCAGCAAAAGCAGCTGCTTTTTCTTGGTCTCTTTGTTTTCTCTCCTTGGCCTCTTCCTCATCACGGCTATAGAATACTGAGGAGACAATTCGTACTAACATCTCATGTGAGCCATCTGGGGCAAAAGCCATTTTTTGTAGCTTTTTCTCTCCAGCCTCCCATTGCATCGGGACCTCGCAACCACTTAGTGTTCTCTCCCCAACCATCAGCACAGGCAGCAGGAATCTCGGTGCAGACCTCTTCGGAGCTCCACGCTGTCCTCCACCAGAGCCTGTACTGTCAGGGGAAGAATGGCTTCCAGGAGGTCTCCCCAGGCATTGTGCAAGTTCCTCCTGGTTTCCAGCTTCTGAATGGCTCTTGTGACCTCAGTCAACTAGATCTCTGAGTCTTTGGGCATAGTTTGTATTCTCACATTCTCTGAGTCCTTGTTCAGCAGCTGCTCCTCTGCTGACTCTGGACCTTTCTGGTTCTCAACGGCAGGGGCAAGAGGGACCCGTTGTGTGGCATGTATTCCCAGGGGTTTCTCCCTGTCAGGATGATTCACACACATCCCTGGGCAGGCCTCTGCAGCCAATGTGTGGTGGGCCAATTGTGTCATTGCTTCTCTGTGCCATGATAGTTCTCGACTGCATGGTGGTGGCTGGTTTGATGGTTGGCGCACACCAGCGTGAGCCACTGTGCGGCTTCCTGGGTACCAGCTGCCCACCTCCCATGCACCTGCACAGCTAGGGTCCAGCCCAAAAGCCAGCACTCCCCACTCCACGGCTTCCTGGACACAGGCGACCCACCTCCTGGGCAACTGCGCGGCTAGTGTCCAGCCCAAAGGCCTGCACTCCCCACTGGGTGGCTTCCCAGGCCTCTTCGTATTTCTTGAACACTGACTTCCATCCCAGAGATGCCTTTCTCTAAGATAACCAAAGTCCTTCCTTCAGTCAGTTTTATCCAGTTCATATACTCTTCTGTGCAACATTTATTCTGCTGACCTCATGTGCTGATGAAAGGACCTCTCTTTAGTGTCTTTGGTGACCCACCAATCTTTTTCTTCCCTTTTTTGTCCCCAAATGTGTGTGCCCCTAAAGCTAGGCCCCTGTTCTAGCTATATCTTATTACCTTGCTCATTTTCCTACTCTCCTATTTCTCTTTGCATAGTCCTCCCATAGTCTAATTTAACCTTTAACTTGTGCACAATTTGAAAAGCAAGATATTATACAGGTCAAGGTGTGCACTGTGGTGTCAGAATGCTGAATTCAAATCTTGGCCCTATCATATACAGCACTAGTGGGATCACCTAGTTTCCACATCTGTAAAATGGGGCATAATAATACTACTTTCTTGTTTGAATTGTTGGAGAATTAAGTAATTTGTGTAATATGCACAGAATAATATCTGCTGCATAGCAACCATTATTATTGTCAGTATTATCATGCTGTAGATTAAATTTTAAGTTGTGTGAACATCTCCACTTGCATCCCCCTTGAATTATTCATTTCCTTTCAATTTCTGTGGCTTCTTTTTCCTCCTTGCAGAGAAATGATAAAAAATGCAGTCTTCTGAGACTGAAAGTGTATGTAGCTCAGGGATAGGGTGATTACCTAGCATGTGCAAGATTTAGGCTTGATTCCTAGCATGACAAAAGCATAGTATTTTGAGTCAAATCTGGGTTGGTATTTCAGTTCTGCTTCCTATCAACCACATAACTTTATATGACACACTTAATCTCTTCAGGCCTTTAATTCTCCTGTATTTATACTATAGAATTTTAACAAATAGTAGTTACTCCATTGTTGGTAGTCCTGATCTTCTGTATTCAGCACAAGCACTACATCTTTTTATATAAATCCCTCAGACTGCACCTACTGTACACCCCCATCCTCTTTTGAAAATCACTAGTACTTACCTTGGCAGTTAACATATGTCACCGAGTATTTCCACTTACCATTTCATTAGTATTGGATCTTGTCTTACACCTGCTTGTAGCTTTAGAATGTAGTCTGGTATTTGGCAAGTAAGTGATAATAGACAATCATCCCTGTAACCTTCAACTATCCAAATTGGAGCTGATTATCTTTCTCTAAAATATGTATTTCTGTTCTGCATTGGCCTGAGCACCTTTATCTTCATTTCACTTCAGAGTTCACCCATCTGTCCAGGAGAAAATAAAGTACTATCATGAGAACTTCTTAGACCATTGTAAACCTTAGTTATCTTCTTCCATAACTTTATATAACCTTTTTTGTATATAAAATCTTTAGCATACATTGACTCCAGCTATTATGTTTACTTATTTTACACAGGTCTGAAAAAAAATCTATGAGTTATAATTCTTTCTTTTCTGTTCAGTATCTAAGTAATCTAAATACTGTACATACAGTAGTAGAATCTAAAAAGTGATTGAATGATATCATGGAAGCTAACCTGATAAGAGTTAGTGTTTTGGAAAACAGAGCTTTCTCAGATTTTGATTCAAGATAAAATCTATGATGTTTCCAAATAATTTGCTTTAATATTATGCTGTCTGTCTTGCATTGACTAGAAGATACAAAAAGTTTTTTATTAAAACTTTTGCTATTGAAAAAAGTTTGCTCTTGCCCACATTCATCTTTTTAAATCTGAATTTGACACTTAAAGTTTTTTCATAAAATAGAATGAAAAATTACAAAAGCCTACCAGACACAGTGGCACACACTTGTAATTCCAGATATTTGGGTGGATGAGGCAGGAGGAGCACAAGTTTAAGGTCAGCCTATGCAACTTAGTGAGACCCTCAAAGTAAAAAATAAGGGCTAGAGGTGTAGCTCAGTAGCATACGCAAGGCCCTGGTTTCTATCCCAATTGCAGAAAAAAAAAAAAATGTTGCAGGGCATATGAAACAATTATGACCAACAAGTCACAAGAAAAAGTTTGTTGGAAGATTCTGGAAAGGAATGTCATTGGTCTTGCTAAGTTTTAAAAGGTAGATTATAACATCAGTAGCTACACTGACGCCCATCTTAAAACAAAGGAGGGAGAGTAGTTTCAATTTAATTAAGCTAGCATACTCATCACTTCAACTAATTTTGTGTGTGTGTGTGTGTGACTGAAATCAGGGGTGCTCTGTCATTGAGCTATATCCCCAGCCTTTATTTTTTATTTTGAGACAGAAACCCATTCCAAGTCTTGTGATTCCTTTCAGGGCAAATCTATTTTCTACTACTCCGTCTAGCCTTTTCTTGTATATTATGGCCAGCTGTAGCTTCTGTCTTAGTTGCTTTTCTTGTCTTAGACAAAGTACTTGACACCCAAAGTTAAAAGAGGAAAGATTTATTTAGCTCTCAGTTTGTAGAGGTTTCAGTCCATAATCAGCTGGCTCCAAGGCAGAGTGACACATGGCAGAGAGGCAACAGTTCATGGAGGCAAAGGCAGCAAAAACATACAGACAGACAGACAAACAGAGACAGAGTTCTTTCTGTCTCTAATTTTGTACCCAGTCTATCAGGATTACAGCAGTGTCTATCCAATCAGTGGACTGATCCAGCAATCATTCTCCCTTAACCCCATTATCACACTATGAATCAATCACGCACTCTAGATTCAACCACCTCCAAAACACTCTATGACCGCATGAGGCTTTGATGGGGGCATCTGGACACAAACTATAACAGCTTATTACCAGATATTGCTATATGTAAGCTATTTCATGCCTCAGAGTTTTTTCTCTTGGTTTTTCTTCGTGTTCTGCAAGGTTTAATTTCAATGCACCTCTTCTTGAGAGATTCAGGTTGGCCTTGAACTTTTGATCCTCTTCCCTCGGCCTCTGTAGCATAGCTGGCATATAGACATGCTTAGCTCTGTCTGAGATTTTATTCCTTTTACTTATCATCTCCTCATTTCTCCCACCCCTCTCCAGCCTCTGTAACAGCCATTTTACTCTCTGAAACTATGAGTTCAATTATTTTAGATTTCACACATGAGAACATAACAGTGTTGCCTTGTTGCACCTAGAGTATTTCTTGTAGCATAGTATCGTCTAGTTTCATCCATGGGGTTGGAAATCACAGAATTTTCTTCTTTTTAAAAAAAAAAACTAAATAGTTTTCCTCTGTGTGTGTGTGTGTGTGTGTGTGTGTGTGTGTGTGTAGCATACATTTTTTCTTTCTTGTTTTTGGTGCTAGTGATTGAAAATACATATCAGATCCTTACCCACCCATCTGTTGATAGACACTTAGATTGATACCATAAATTGGCCACGTGAACAGTGCTGCAGTGGATATAGGCATGCAGACAGCTTTTTGACAAAGTATTTCAAATCTCTTCAGTAAATACCCGGAAGTAAAGTTGCTAGATCAAAACCCAAGTTCACTATCACATGATTTTTCCATCGAGTTAATTAAAACTGAGTCTTGCCCTGTATTACTCTGACTTTCTAGTTTCGTGAGCCAGTATATCTTCTCATTCAGGTTATTTGCAGAGAGCATCCTACCTGGCTACATGTTCTTTCAAAGGAGGCAGCCCTGACCGTATTGGCTCTGTGATATTACTTTCACTTCTGCGATGTGAGACGTAGAGTGGGCCAGTGGGGTTGACCAGTAAAGAATTTACCAGTAGAAAAGGAACGTAGAAAAGAAAAGAATTTTGTTTGTTTGTTTGTTTTGGCCAGAGTACATTGCCAAGGGAGATAGTGAGCAAGTTTCCAAGAGAGAAATAGCATAGTCAGTGTGAGAGATTGGGATTTTTATGAGAATTTGAGGATATAGGAAAAGGACCTGGGTGATTTATTGAGATCCCGCCTCACATAAAAAATTAAAAAGGAGATGCAGTGCAGTGAAAGCCCTGGGTTCAATCCCCAGCATAAAAAGAAGGAGGAGGAGGAAAAATATGAATCACATACTGAAACATATATATATATAAGCAAGGGTAAATCCATTAGAATAGAATGCAAGAAATTTCAAAGTCATGAAAGGTTGGTGTAAGGAGCCATTCATCATGCAAGAGTGTCATAAAACATTGTGCCTTAAATAGAAACATCAATTGTCTTTTGCTTATAAGAAACTAATTGCAAAATTGGTTTTTTAGGTAGACTGGATCATACCACCTCTGTCTGAGAACTCATTTTCTTGAAATAGGGGGAAAACTTTTAGTAGTTTTAATCTCTGCTATGATTTTTGTCTTCAAAGGGCAGATCAGCTTCTTTCCTTTACATAATTGAGGAAGTTAATTCTTTAAAATGATGAGTACTGTTCCTGGAGATATTCTTTATGAGCTTTGATTTAAAAAAATCATTTCAGAAAGAAAACCTCTCTAACTTTGGAATCTGCACCTCTTGGCATAAATTTAGCTGAATAAATACTTTCTTCCTCCAGAATCGTCAGCATTTTTAACATCATAGGATGCCCCACATTCATCTTCGAAGAGGTATGTGCAGTAGGATAATGCTTTCTTTGTTTCTTACACATCTTAAATGTTTATAAGATATTTAAAGTCCAGAGAAAGTATAATTTGTAAATAGATCTACCCTCCAAACCATCCCTACATGATCTCTCTGCCTCTTTTCTCTTCTTTTACTAATTCTAATCATCCCAGAATGTCCTTTTTAAAGAGGAAGCTGATCCTAGTGCCAGCAGAACAACACAGAAACTTCTTGGCCTAGGGGGTTGGGGTTTAGTTCAGTGGCACAGCACCTGCCTGGCAAGTGCAACGTCATGGGTTCAATTCCCAATACCGGGGAAAAAACCAAAAAAAAAAAAAAAAGAGAAACTTCTTGGCCTGATATTCAGTTTGGTAGTACCAGCAGACCTGTCCCACCTTATCTAATACCATACATCTCCACACGCTCTGTTCCTGAACCATATCAGCACACTTGCCTGTGCTCAAACCTATCTGCAGCCTCTGTCGACTTACTTTTCCTTAAACTGATTCTTTTTCATCAGCTCTTGCTGTTGGAGTTCCTCCCATCCTGACATAGGAGATTAGGGCATGGCCAAACTGTCTGGGGAAATAGGTATGACCTGTTAATTACAAGTTCTAGAACTCATGAATAGAACAGTACCTAAAGCCTGGCACATGGACTTCTCATGAGAACTTGAGAAGGTTTTCAATAGGATGGCCTAGACCTGATGTCAAATGTTTAACTATGAGTTTCTTATTGTCCTACTCCCTTGTTAGAAAGAGATTTACTAGCAAAATTGGGGCAGTTCTCAAATTCCAGCTAAGGCCAAAATGGATTTTACTTGTTGATACTACACCAGGTCTCCCTGACCAAATTAGCCAACAAGTAGGTCCTACTGCATAGTGTAATGGAATATCTGATAGGGCAAGTTCAGCTATGCCAGTAGTTATAAGACTAAAAGACCCCAACTTTTCTAAACAAAAGCAGTATCCAATCAAGGAAGAGGCACTTAAAGGCCTCAAGCCTCTCATTGACAAGTTTCTCAAATATGGCCTTCTGAAGCCTCGTCAGTCCCTTTGCAATACTCCCATTCTCCCTGCAATAAAGCCCTCAGGAGAATATTGGATGGTACAAGACCTCTGCCTATTTATGAGGCTGTCATTCCAATCTATGCTGCAGTGGCAGATCCATACACAATTCTCTCCCAGACTCCAGGGGATGCTAATTGGTTCTCAATCTTAAATTTAAAAGATGCATTTTTCTCCACCCCTCTATATCAGACTCCCAATATCTGTTTGCCTTTGAATGGGAAAGTCCCATTTCAAGAGAAAAACAGCAATATACTTAGTCCTCTCACAGTGGTATAAAGGCAATCCTCACCTTTTTGCTTGGGCACTAGAGAAAGACTTGAGGAATGTAAAGTTTAAACAGGAAGCCACCCTACAGTAGGCACATTACATTTTAGTTTGTATCCCAATTCAGAAACTATTTAACTATAACACCTGACTCTCAACTTTCTAGCTAAAAAGGGATATAATGTCTGCAAAGAAAAGGCTTAGGCTGGGTGTAGTGGTGCACACCTGTAATCCCAGCACTTGCCTGGGTTACAAAGTGAGCTCAAGGCCAGACTGAACTGCATAGGGAGACCCTGTCTCAAAAAGACAAAAAAAAAAAAAAAGAAAAAGAAAAGGCTCAAATCGCCCTCCAAAAGTTCAATATCTGGGATATATTCTTATACCTGGGGAACAGCAGCTGTCTAGGGACTGGATCCAGGCTATCGGTGATCTTGGGCTTCCTGCCATGAAACAATAGCTTTGCTCCTTCCTGGGGATGGCCAGTTTTTGTAGGACCTACCTATCTACTTAATTTGAGACTAATGGCAAACCCCTTATATGAGGCTGGGAAAGGCCCTGAATGGACCTGTGCCCCTGGAATGGACAAAAGTAACTGACAATGCCTTTAGGAAAATAAAGCATGTCCTCACTCCAACCCTAGGAATACCTGACTTAAGAATACTTTCCTTCCTTCCTTCCTTCCTTCCTTCCTTCCTTCCTTCCTTCCTTCCTGCTTCCCTTCCCTCCTTCCTTCCTTCTTCCCTCTCTCCTTCTCTCTCTCTCTCTCTCTCTCTCTCTCTCTCTCTCTCTCCTTCTTTCTTTCTTTTTAGTACCAGGAGTTGAACTCAGGACCTCATGCTTCCAGGCAGGTGCTGCATCACTGAGCTAAATCCCTGGCCCCAACTTTTCTTTCTTTACATATCAGAAAAGAGACAAATTGCTTTGGGGGATCTTGATCCAAAGGCTAGGACATGAACCCTACCCAGTGGCATACTTTTAAAAAAGTTAGATGGAGTGACTGCTGGATGACCACCATTCTTGAGAACAATAGCAGCTACTGCTGTACTAACAGAGGACAGAGATTAACCTTGGAGCAGAGACTAGAATTCCTGAATCCCCATCAGGTCAGAGCCATTCTGGAGACAAAGAGTGCTTGTGGTTAACAGGGGAATAGCTTATCAAGTATCGGGCCATGCTGTTAGACACCCCTGATGTTATTATAAAAACTTGCATTACTATTAACCCTGCTTCTTTGATGGCTACAGGCCCAAACATTAGCCACTCTTGTGAACAAGTGATATCCTAGCCTTATGCAAGCAGGCAGGATATCATTGATCTGCCCCTCCAAAATCCAGAGATGTTCACTAATGGAAGTAGCCTTGTGAATTATCTATAAAGCACAGGAAGGAAATTCTACGGGAATGGCCCTGCTCATGCGGAAATGCAGAGCCAGCAGTCTTTGGCTAGGGTTGGGTGGGAGTGGTTCAGCAAGGCATGAGATGACATTAAGGTTTTGTAAAGGTGATTTGGCTCCCTTTGAGAGAAGCTGCCAGCCACATAAATTGGGCCAAAGGTTGTAGGTAAGGGGAGGGGAGTGTAGTTAAGGCTGTGGTAAACCCAAACATGGGGAAAAAACTATTTTATCCCTGAGGTGAAAGACAATTGGATTGGAATTTCAGTAAAATTTGAGAGTAAAATCTAGAGGAAAACATAAAATGGCCTTTTAGTTGTTGAACAGGAAGAGAGTAAGGAAGAAGGCATTTGGGTGGCTTTTTGTTTTGGAATTCCAGTCAGCCTGACTGATGTGGGGGAGATTACTGGTGACTTTCAAGAAAGGGAGAGGTCAGGGAGAGATAACTGGCTCTAGTCTCCTCAGAGCCTGACTGGGGACTCGGTATTGGCACTGGGAAGGATAGGCGTGATCTGGCTTTAGTGAGATGATGAGAAGTGCTTGATTGAGAGCTAGAGAAGGGGAGGAGGAACCCCAGACCCTAGGGTTTAGATCTTGGGAGGCAATGGGGCTTTGGGTGAGGCCAGAGAAGGGAAGAAGAGAAAAGCTGAACTGGCAGAAAAGGTCCTGTGAGTTGTGTAGGTAATAATGATTTAATTGGAAGTAAGTCATGTAGTGAGCAGACATGGAAAAATTAAAGAACTTTTCAGGCAGGTAATGATCTGGAGTGGTTAAGATAACTGATGTTTATCGAGACTTCATTAGACCAGCTGTTATCATTTACCTCATCCCTTAGGGAGTATGTAGGCCTGGTTTTTTTGTTGTTGATCTGGAGGCCTAGTTTTTAACTGATGTGTCTCTGGCCACAATTGTGGTGTAGACAAGGCCAAAGAACAGTTAAGTAAGTATGGGCCAAACAATAAAATCAATAAGACTACTATGAATATAACCAAAAAATGTTTTAGTAGGAAGACCCAGTAATAGCCTTCTATAAAGAGGTAAGGAGAAAGTCTAGGGAACTGTAGAATCTGATATGGCCCTAATCTGTTGTTTAATATCTCGAGTAGTCATAAAGATATTAGAAGGACCAAGAATGTACTTGCAGCATTCAGCTTTGATAATGGCACAGGTATTTTTCTTGTGTTCTTGTTAGAATATCTAATGTCATCTGATTTTGGGATACAGCTTGTCTTATTAATATATGTATATATGTATTATTTTTAATTTAGGAAAGGGAGTGATCAGTCATGATATCTTTTATAGTGAATGGCTACTATCTTGGAGGGCATAGAGACAGATGATAAAATTTATTTATATTTTTGATTATACTTTTTTCTAGGTATTTAAGACCCATTTAAAATAAGACCTGTGTTAATTAAAATTAATTTCTCCCTGTCTGTCAAGGTCAGCCAAGCCTCTGTAGGCATTACTCTTAGAACCATGTACAGAACCTCTCAGCTGTCTGTCACGGTCAGCTGCCAGGCTGGCTCATAGTCTTACTTGACCATGTCTTGGTGATCCTCCTTAGGCACAGGGCACATCTCATTGGTCCCTATCTTCTGGGATTTATCAATCTCCCTGCTCAGAAAATTGAGTAACTAACTAGAGTTTTAGGATCCTATAGAAAGGTTCTCTCATGTCCTGGGTCTCTGCTGACCTTGGAGGGCCAGGGCCAAAATAGTAGCTGTCCTCTTTGCCCAGTCATCTATCTAGTTTTGGCCTCTAAATTTTAGTCATTGAACATGAAGAAGTGATTAGTTGTATCAGTTTTAGTTAGCAGACTAAAAGCACAAGTGTAAATAGTTTTGATAGTTATTATCCCCTATTAAAGAGAAACAGTTGTTGTAAGCTTTATAATTTAACCTCTTAGAGGGAAGGGGATTTTTAGTAAAGGGGATTAAAGTTAACTTTTGGTGAGGGGGAGAAAAACTGGGATTTTAAGAGCCTGAAGAGAAAGAGCTCAGCTGCTGGCTGACCTGGGAGAGGTCTGACGGAGTAGGGGCAGGAGGACAAGTGAGTCAGTACTTTGGCCTGCGTGTGTGGCCGAGTGGTGAGTGGGAGGTGGGAGGACAAATGGGAGCTGGGAGAGCAGATAGCATTAGGGGAGCAGCAGGTAGCTTGAGCCTTGCAGCCAGGTGGGCCTTTGGAAGGTGGCTCTGTGTGGGCTCTGGCTGGGTGTGGATCAGTTTGCTAGTGGAGGCAGGTAGCCACAGTGTGGTAGCACCAGGGAGGGGAGGCAAGGTTGACATCATGCGGTGCATGGACCAACAGGGAGAGGGGAGGGTGCCTTGACCTGGGACCCTGAGGCTAGGGTCATGGCTCCCTGTATTGGGGGGGTGGTCCTGCAGCACATTGTGGGGTAAGGGAGTGTGTCATGAGGGTTGCATTTTTCTTACTTGGGCTGGGCTCCAACATGAGCACAGACTGTGGGGTATGTGTGCAGGCTGTGGTCTTTTTTTTTTTTTTTTTTTTCAGGCTGTGGTCTTGCTGTTGGATTTTGACTTCTATGGCAGCACGTGTGCTGGGTCATGTCATCAGGGCTGTGAGGGTAGCAAGCATGCTCTGGGTAGGTCAGGCTTGGCATGCCAGGCACAGGTATTTGTCAGCTGGGATTACACAACTTGGGACCCATGTCTGAGACTGGCACATAGGTGGAACAGCTAGTGTGTCTCCCCGCCACACACAGGGCACCTAGGGGCTTGACTCAAGGTGGACTGCAGTGGAAGGAGTCAGCAAGGGAAAAGTCAGGAAGGAATTGGCGGCAAAATCATTACCTCCCACTTTTCTTTCTTTACATATCAGAAAAGAGACAAATTGCTTTGGGGGATCTTGATCCAAAGGCTAGGACATGAACCCCACCCAGTGGCATACTTTTAAAAAAGTTAGATGGAGTGACTGCTGGATGACCACCATTCTTGAGAACAATAGCAGCTACTGCTGTACTAACAGAGGACAGAGATTAACGTTAGAACAGAGACTAGAATTCCTGAATCCCCATCAGGTCAGAGCTATTCTGGAGACAAAGAGTGCCCTGGTCTTATTCCCAGTTCCTAAGGAATAATTCTGGTCCTTCCTCAAGGTACATAGTGACAAGCTACAAAAGTCTGACGTAGGAAGTGGGCCTCAATCTTCTGAAAAGACAGAGAGAGCCAAAAAACAAACCCTAAAGCAAACAAAAAAGCAGGCCCTAAAGCAAACTCTGGAAAAATTTACCAAGAGACATCTGAGTCCTAGCTCCAATTGCTGCCAATGGTGCTCTTGAATTTGTAACATGCCTCAAACTGGGCTAAGTTTGAGCCCATTTGGGATGTTATATGTGGAAGGCTATTTCTATTCTCTAATACCATAGTAGACCCAGAGACCATAAGGTTCTTACAATACCTCATTAAGCTGGGTCAAGTACAGTAGGTTTTCCAACTATATGGGAATAGAGTCCTGCCAGCTCCTGGCTCAAGCAGACCACCTACTGTCCATCCTGGATACCAAGTGCTCATAAAAAGTTGGAGGTAGGGGACACCTGGTGACCAAAATGGAAGCCAAAATGGAAGGGCCCCTTCCCAGTAATCCTTGCCACATCCACTGCAGTAAGGGTAGCAGAGTTAGATAATTGGGTTCATCCTTCTAGAACAAAGCCAGTCCGATTTGAACTGTCTGAAGAATGAGATCCCCCAAAAAGAGACAGCTGCTCCTGTGAGCCTCGGGAAGACTTGAGATTTCTCTTCAGCAAGCAAGACTCCAGTGCTGCTATAGGAAGTGTGGAAATCTGACCCGCTCCTCATATTTGGGCTGATGGTGAAGGTCAATGGTCATTTACTATTTTCTCATTTTCTGACAGGTTTTTCTTTCTTCAGCCAGCCAGTCAGTCACAGCATTCCCAGGTAGTTGGAGAGCACATAACCCCCAGTAGTTAGAGTCTGTGCCCCTTCCAGCTTGAAGAAGCTATAGACGACAGAGACCCCCACCCCCTCAGCACTCCACAGAGAATTATGGGGATTTGTATCTCTCTGGGGGAGATGACATAGGAGATTAGAGCATAGCAAAGCTGGCTGGGGGAAGTAAACATGACCTGTTCATTACAAGATCCCAGAACACATGCGCAAAACAGTTCCCAAAACTGGGTGTGGTGGTGCATATCCATAATCCTAGTATTTGGAAGGCTGAGGCAGGAGGATTGCTGGGATTTTGAGGCCAGCCTGAACTACATGAGTGAGTTCAAGACCAGCTTTCAGTACATGGTGAGAACCTGTCTCAAAAAAACCCCAAAACCCAAAACAGTTCCCACAGTCCTACTCATGGATTTGTCAGGTGATCTTGAGCAGGTTTTCTTTTCTTTTTTTTTTATTCTATTTTATTTTATTTTTTGGTGCCAGGAATCGAACTCAGGATCTTGCACTTGTCAGGCAGACACTTGTGCTGCTGAGCTATATCTTTCCAAATGCTAGGATTACAGACATGCACCACCACACCCAGTTTTGGGAACTGTTTTGTGCTTGAAGAGAGAGCCAAAAAGTTATAGAAGAGCTATATCTCTATAGAGGAGAGAGCCAAAAAGCAAACAGAAAGTTTTGACAGGTTTTTCACTTCTTTTTTTGGTACCGGGAATCAAACTCAGGACCTTGCTCCTGCCAGTTAGGTGCTTGTGCCACTAAGCTATATCCCTGCCCCGCTAGAGCAGGTTTTCAATAGGGTGGCCTAGACCTGACATCAGCCTGAGGTGCAGGATCCAAGCACAGCCTCTCAGAATCTATACATAGAAGTTCCTGTGGGTTTCCTTGAGTTGTGGACAATATAAAAGTACACAGCTGTCGAGAGCTTGCTATCATGGCTTACCTCGCAATTGCCTGGGTGTTCTATGGTGCTTTTTCCTCTTTTCCTCTGCCCAAGCTCTCTCCACATGGCCAGTTTCTCCCTCACTCTTCACTTTTACTTTTACTTTTTCAAATAAACTTTGCCACTGCTGCATTATCATTTTATTCAGTTCTTGGTTTGAGATGAGAAGACCCTGGAATCCAACACCAGAAGGAGAGCCAAGCAGCCCAAAACCTGGGAACATTTAATTAGTGAGCCACTTTCAGAAGGAGCTACCTAATAACATTTTGGCATAATTGTCCAGGAGAATCAAAAGCCAAGACATTCTGATAACATTATTTAGACAGGTAAGTTAGGTAGAAATATAGTAAGTAGGTAGACAGACAGGGTGGACCTTCAAAGGGTTGATGGGCAACTCCCTTTCTTTCTTTCTTTCTATTTTTTTTTTTTTCTTTTTTGGCCTTTTTGAGACAGGGTTTCACTATGCCGTTCAGGCTGGCCTTGAACTCACTTTGTAGCCCATACTGGCCTCGAACTCATGGTGATCCTTCTGACTCAGCCTCCCGAGTGCTAGAATTACAGATGTGTGCCACCACACCCAGCTGCAACCCACTTTCTACATCCCTTCTGTCCCTCTTAGACAGAAGCTTTCTTTCCATCAATAAATTCTTCCTACTCTTCATCTCTATTGTTCCTAGAATTCATTCCTTGATTTTAGAGAACATGAACTCAGGGTTTTGGACATCTAGCAGACTAGGCATATCTAATATTTCCCTTATATTATTTGGAGGATCATATATTATCCCTATACCCTATGTCCTATATCACTGAGATGGGACACCGAGGCAGGAGGATTCCATGAGTGATCATATATAGTTAGTTCAAGGCCAGCTTGAACTACATAGTGAGACCCTGTGTCAAAACTCTAAAAAATGGGGGTGGGGACTGCAGTCTGGGGGTGGTGCACGATGGAAGAAAAAGAAAAAAAACAAGGTAAAAAGAATATAAGGAAATCAAGATTTTATACTTAAAAATTATAATTTTAAGAACTGCAGCTACAGGATACAAAGCCCAGTTTTTTGTTTCGTTTTGTTTCTTTTTCCCAAAACATGGTAAACCTGGGCAACTCCCTTTCACCTACACATGGGTTTGCCCATTCCCTTTTTACTTGCCATCGGTCTTCATTCACCTGCGAATAGATGGCTTTTAGGATTCCCCATATGAAGGGACCATTACCTTACTATGATTGAGCCACTCTCTCCCACTAGACAAGACTAGATCAAAGTCCACAGATTTCCACCACCCAAAGCCATAAAAGATTCTCAGTTCCCAACTGTACCATGCCTCATTTTTCTAAGTACCCACACTGCTCTTGAGTGCATGCTGTATCTAATACAGTAAGCCTTCCTACTGGCTCTCACTGACTCATCCCAGAGATTCTTTTACTGTGACAAGTCAGCCAGCCTGCAGACTTATTCTACAAAAGGGTGAGTTAAGTTCTTTGTTTCAGCTTCAGGGACCCTGAGCCCCAGCCAGGTGACAGCTTTCCATCACTTTCCTATTTCACTGCATATTGTGTTGGTGTTGTAATTAGTTCATCTTGTATTAAAATTAACAGTGATTTGTGCCAGGTGTGGCAGTATATTAGCGACTAGCTACTCAGAGCTGAGGCAGGAGGACCGTGTGATACAGGAAAATGAAAACTCCCAACCTGAATGATATCTGGGATGAGTTCGTGTTCTCTAAAATCAAAGAATGAATTTTAGGAACAACAGAGGTTAAGAGCAAAATATATTTATTGAGGGAAAGAAAGCTTCTGCCCAAGAGAGGGACAGAAGGGGGGCCCAAGTGGGTTACCCAGGACTCTGTCTTTTTTAGGGACTTCTATAGCGCAAAACCACCAGGTGAGGTGGGTCCTAGGTAGGGGAATGTTTGAGACTGGCACATAGGTGGAACAGCTGGTGTGTCTCCCCGCCACACACAGGGCACCTAGGGGCTTGACTCAAGGTGGACTGCAGTGGAAGGAGTCAGTAAGGGAAAAGTCAGGAAGGAATTGGCGGCAAAATCATTACCTAGCACTTCATAAGTTTACAGTAAAGGATTTTAAGTCTACAACTTATTAGTAAAGTATTTCTTTTCTATACACATAACTGATGCTTAGACCTAGGAGGGGAGAAGGTTGGAGATCCTTCCTTAGGCTAAATGTGTCTCTGTCCTTTAAGTGTGCTGCTCTGGAAGTGCCTCCTTCTGGTTTCATCCAGAAGTTGGTTCTTTCCAGTGTCTCAGGTTCAGTCTCTCAAGGAAGACTGTGCCCAGAACACTAAGCTGGACATAGCATTTATATGTGTGTTCTAGATGGGCAAAATTCTGACGTTTTGTCTGATCCAGAGATGGGGTATGTATGATGGGAGGTAAGATGACTTCTCTGTCTTTGGTGTTAGCAAACATTCATTTTCTGTGGGCTTAGCTTAGTTGTTGGATAGGAGGAAAAGGTTAGGACAGTTCAGAGGTTTTTTTCCCCCTCTCTAATCTTACATGCCTCCAGAAAAAGAAAGTACAAAGTGGCAGGAAAAGATCAGAAATAAGATCAGAAAAAAGTCTTTTCTTTTCACACTCAAGATGAGTTAGTGAAACAACTTGTCTATGATTCATCACTTTCAGGCTGGAAAGTCAAGAATAGGGAATCTCAAGAGCTAAGATTGTCTCCTCACCAGTGGAAGATCCGACAGAAAGGAAATTGAGCCAGAACAGGCTCAATATTTCCTCTAGAGTATAGAGGAGGATCAGGCCAGTTTGTCTCAGTGCAATCTGTTCTCCAAGTCTTTTTTTTTTTTTTGTCTTTTTGAGATAGTCTCAGTATGCAGTTCAAGCTGGCCTTGAGCTCACTTTGTAGCCCAGGCTTGTCTCAAACTCACAAAGATCCTCCTGCCTGAGCCTCCCAAGTGCTGAGATTACAGGAGTGTGCCACCTTGCCCGGCTCTCCAAGTCTTAAGAACAGCAACCAACCTAGCATCTTTTAACTGATGGAAGGAGTCCCTTGGCTTATTAGGCATGTACTGTTTTTAGTGCCATCTAAGATAAGATTAAGACCCACAACAATCACAATTCAAACAGTTCAAGTGAGTCTAAATGTAACATATAAAACAGGAATACATGACCTTGTCTACAAGAGTAAAACATCACTTTAAAGAATCATAAAGTGATTTTTTTTTTTTGCCTTTTTGAGACAAGGTTCACTGTGTAGTTCAGGCTGGCCTCAAACTCCCAGTGATCCTCCTCCCTCAGTCTCCTGAGTGCTCTGATGACGTGAGTGCCACCACGCCTGGCTTGTGGCCATTTTTATTTTTTTAATTTTGAGGTGGCCTTGCTGATTCACTAAGTGACCCAGGTTAAGGTTCAACTAGCAATCTTCCTGCCTCAGCCATCAAGAGTGCAGATAAATGTTTGAGGATGTAGATATGTTTAACATGATTTAAACATTAGACAATGTATATATCTATTGAAAGATCACAGCCAGGCAGGATGGTGCACGCCTGTTGTCTTGGGTACTTTTCTCTTATTGCTGAGACAAAGTACCTGATGCCCAAAATTAAAGAAGGAAAGGTTTATTTAGCTCACTGTTTGTGGAGATTTCAGTCCATACTCGGCTGGTTCCTAGGCAGAGTGGCACATGGCAGAGGGCAACCATTCATGGTGGTGGAAGACAGCAAGAACAACCAGAGCAAAATGGCGGGCAAGCAGCCTCTTTTTCTCCCTTTCATGTGCAAAATTTTCCACCCCAGAGTGGGTATAGCTCTCACACCCATAATCAATCAAACTCTAAAAGCCCACCTCATGACAGCATGAGGCTTTGGGGGGACACCCAGACACAAACCATAACACCTGTAATCCCAGCCATTGGATGGCTGAGGCAGGAGGATCGCCAAGAGTTTGAGGCCAGCCTGGGCAACATAATGAACTCAGGGATAGCCTGATCTAAAGAGCAAGACCCTGTATGAAAAAAAAAAAAAAGTAAAAAGATCAGATGTATCCCATAATTTTGATGTTTTTATGTATTAGTTTAAAGTACATTTAAAAATACAAATAAATATGAAAATGTTTAAGTGCTAGAAAAATATAGAAGTTAATATTCTAAAAATTATTTATTTAATAATTGTGAAGAAATTTATAATCCTAATAGCTGAAGAAAACTTTGAAAGCAAAATAATACTTCAGCTACATGAGGACAAAAACTGTGTTGGATAAAGAAATTACATCTCGGTGATATGGGGAAGTAGTATGACTCACAACTTGCTAGATGTCTGACACACTGAGTTCACATTCACCAAAATGAAAGAATGAATTCTGAGGAACAATAGAGGTTAAGAGTAGGAATTTTATTGACGGAGAGATAGCTCCCAAATGAGACAGGAGGGGACCCAGAAAGTGTGTTGCCACAGACTCCACTGTACAGAGATTTTATAGAACAAAAGCACAAGGTGGGTACAAAATTATGATCAACCAATAAAATTACAAGTTTAATCTCTTAGGTAATATTGATCCAATGGGAAAGCAAGTCAGGTAGCAAGTGTACGTGCACGACATCATTAACCTTAACTGATAATCTACAGTTTTAGTCTTAATCATAGTCTTAGTGGGTGAGAGAGGATGGCCCACCCTTCATGAGATAATAGTTATTTATAGGGGAAATATCAAAAGGGTGGGACCAATAATCTCAAGGTTCTAGTTATCCTTTAGGAAAGTATGCAAATCTGGCCATTATGATTTAAATTTTCACATGCGCCTCCAGCTACAGTTTTGGTATGTTCTCATCTTCTGCACTGACTCACCCTTTCTGTTCTAATTCATCTTCCATATTCACATTCTTGGTGTTCAAATTATGTTTTCTAGTTGTTCATTGCTTCTTTTTGTGCCATTACCTCAGACCTAACATCTCCCAAAATACAAGGGGTGCTCAAAATATATCGTGAATATTTGAATAAATAACTATTGCAGTCAAAGACACATTGTCATGGATCCCCCTCAAAATAGCCTCTCTCAATTCAGATATACCAGCCCCACTACTCTTGCCAATTTCTGAAACAGTTATGGCAGTCCTCTTTCACTTGTGAAGAAGGACTACTAGAACCGCTTCAGAAAATAGCATGACATCAGCAAGTATGTTCAAAGTGAGGGGATGTATTTTGAGGGAGATTAATGGCAATGTGTCTTTTGCTGTAATAAATTTTTAGAATTTAAACATTCTTTTGTATGCCCCCATCACACTTCATTTTCCATGATACATTCCAAGATTAGTTCTTTCTCTCTAAACCCATTCAAACTGTAAGCTCTTCATGGGGCTGATCTTAACTAGATATTAGGAAGAAAGTACTAAGCTAACTGGAATGAATTCATTTGGTTAATTTAATCCTCATGGGCATAATTACATTTGAAAAGAGGACAGTCATTAACCCAAGTGACAATGGTTTGGGTTGTAAAAATTGTAATTCTGTAAAGATATTTTTTAGGCCAGGGAACAGTTTACTAGCAGAATCTTTTAGGCTATGAAACAGGATTATTAGCAGTAATTCTGTCTTAACTGTACAATGGAGTCATTTGAGAAGCTTTTACAAGATGCCTATTGCTGTGACATACCTCCTTCTTCCCCTGAAGATCTGGGCCAGGCCCAGGAATTGGAGTTTTTAAAGCTCCTAGATGGATTATAATGTGCAGTTATGTTTGAGAACCATTGGCTTAGGATATCTCTGTCTTGATTTAACTTTTTTTGGTTTTGTTTTGTTTTTGTTTTTTGAGATAGCCCGCAGTCCAGGCTAGCCTTGAACTCATGGAGATCTTCCTAACTCAGTCTCCCAAGTGCTAGGATTGCAGGTGTGTACCACCATGGCTGGCTTGATTTAATTTTTATCGCTAAAAACTTTCTGTTATGCAGATTATATATAAAGTAGTAATTACTATATCTGGTAAAAGAAGGTTGGAAAAATTTAATGGAAACACAATGGAGCAATAATTATAAATGTCATCAGGGTCTACATTTCACTTATAAAGATATAAATTTATTTATTTGTGAAGAAACAAATTTAAATGGTTAAAATTATATAGCTAGTTACAGGTGGGGCCAAGAAACCTTTAAATAACTTAAATAGAATATTTCAATTTAAGTATTATATGGCTTCTCTTATATGGTTTCAAAAATATAAATAAGAGTTCTCCGGGAGCAGCAGGGCTCCTGGGTCCGAGTGTGGGCCGAACTCATACCACCA
>NW_004955416.1:10724932-10737560 GCF_000276665.1 Chinchilla lanigera | reverse complement strand
TAAAATAAAATAAAAACAAAAATATAAATAAAGAGCAAAATAAAGATACATAATAGGATTAGGGAGGTAATTGTTTTTCAAATGGGAAGGGGATCGAGATGAAGGAAAGAAGCGGGGAGAGGAAGGGGATGGAGAAGAATTGAGATGTTACATGTATCAATGCCTCACAAAGAAGGTAAACATTATGTACTGCAAACATGTACTAATAAAATATAAAAACTGAAAAAAGGAAATAACAGAAAAATTTGTACAATAGAATACCTTAAAATATTCTGTGATTTTTTTAACTTTTGGAAATGTAATATAATTCATTTACTAGTGGACTAAGATTTACTTATTTTAATATAATGATAAATATTCAAGTCATATAAAAAGGTCATATAAATGGAAAGCAATCTCTGGTCCTGTGGCCATTCACACTTTCAGATTTCTTTTTTCCCCTTTAGCCATTTCTGCCAAAAAGAACATAACTACTATCTTCCACAAGGTGGCAGCATTTCTTATTCATCAACAATTTTTCCCCTAGGCCAAAATGAACCATTCCTGATAGTTCAGGGTCAGAGGTGATGATTCAATTTGCCATCCTAGGGACACAATCACTTCCTAGTGTTAAAATGCAGGGGGAGCGGGGAGGCAATCCAAGAACTGCAGCAGACACAGCTATAATTTTAAGGAAACAGTAAGATAAACACCAGGAACTAAAGTCCAAAGCACGCCCAGGACAGCAAGCTACCTGGGAAACTAGCAATTTCCCAGGAGGTGTTACTGGCCACTTATATGCATCTGCCCACTGCTGACCAAACCAGAGGTGCTCATATATTTTGGTAAAAAGGAAAGAAGGGATTGATTCAAAGCTACCTCTGAGAAGATGGAGGGCCCATTTGCCTCAAATCATTTCCCTGTTTACAGGTGGGCAAGGGTCTTTATAGTAAAGAACAGAGGAGAGGGAAGCACACAGACATAATGCAAATCTCCACATTTCCTTTACCACTTGTAGCCATATTCAGCTCATTGTTCTCTCTTTTGTGAAAGGGGAACGGCTCCAGGCTTCCTGGTGTCCACCACTGCATATTCCATTCATTCATCTAGGCTGAGGAGAGGTGGGAGAAGCTGTGTATGCCCTCGGCCTCAGGAAGCCTCTTGTTTGAAAAGGGGAAAGCCCTAACTTGTAAAGTTCCATTTTGCAGTGCCAGTTGCAGAAGTACTGGGAGAGCTGAGGACCAGTTTGGTGAAAGAGTGTGTCCAATTCTATTACTATAGACGGCTAAGTTAGGTAGAAAGGTGAGAGACAGGGCTAGGCCTTTGAACCAGTCAATGCAGGGGATGAAAATACATTACAACTGTGGTTAGAGGTGCAGCCATTGAAGGCCACATCTCCAGATAAAGATGGAATGACCAGGCCTACATACTTCCCCAAGTGATAAGCAATACAACTATAATTGGTACCACCTGATCCAATAAAGTATAGATAGACATCAGGCACCCAGGTGGGTGACCAGGACCTCCTGACTCATCGCATCCCTAAAGGTTTTTGTTCTTTCTATGTGTACTTGCTACGTGACCTGCTTCCCCATCAGATCAACATTACCTAAGCAGCTATACTTGTAATCTTATTGACTGATCATAGTTTTGTCTCACATTGTACTTAGCTCATGATTCTGTACCTATCTCATGATTTAGCTCTATAAAACTTCCTTTGGGTGAGTTGGCAACCCACTCAGTCCCTCTCCTGTCCCTCAGGAGCTGTATCTCTCCCAATAAAGTTTTCTTACTCTTAATAACTTCTGTTCCTTAGAATTCATTCTTCAATTTTGGGAAACACAAAGTTGGTGTATCTGACATCTAGCAGGTTGGGAGTTATAATGTTTCCCTTATATAATTTGGAGGCCTTATATTACTGTCACATAGTAAATCTTTCCTTTACAACAAAGTGAACCTAAAGGTTTCCACCATGTTTTTGTGACTCCAGGAGTCTTTGGGCTACTAGAAAAAGGTCTTGATTTTCTTTGCTGGTACTGGGGATCAAACCCAGGACTTGTTGCTTATACGTGTGCTAACACTGAGTTACTATCTTAGCCCCAAGTCTTAGAGTTTTTGATAGTACTCTTCCCCAAAAGGAGTCAGGGGGATCAGGTTTGGGCTTCTCAACACTTGCAGATTTCCAGAAACAGGTGACACAAATATTCATGGTCTCGCCTTTAAATTCTAGAGACATGGTGTGAGAAAAATTTTTAGACTTTCTGTGTGACCGCATAGTTGCTAGAATAAAAAGTTTGACACTGGTGATATTGTTAAGATCTGAGAGAAGGATCCTTCTCTGGTCATAAACAGGCTTCTACATGATCTAGGAGTAGAGAGAACTGAAAAAAGGTAGTAAGTAAAGAAATCCAAGGGGGAAAAATCTTTTGAATTTTTGAATCTCAAAGTCCTCAGATTGTTGCAGCAAAAATTGGGCAGGAGCCAGGAATGGACTGTGAAGTATTATAGGCAGCTAAGTTAGACAGAAACTGAGCAGGAAAGAAGGGACACAAATTCAACAGTGCAAGTGATATTGGAGAGATGTAACTCCCCACCTGCGAGGTGCCAGATATACCAAATTCATGTTCCCCACAATTGAAGAATGAATTCCAAGGAACAACAGAGGTTAAGAGTAGGAAAGATTTATTGAGAGATAGCTCTTGAGAGACCAGTGGGTTGTCACCAAGGTCATTTCCTTAAGAACATTTTATAGAGCAAAATCATGAGGTCAGTACAATGTGGGTCCAACTCTAACTAGGCAATAAGATCACAGGTATAGCCACTTAGCTAACATTGATCCAACAGAGAAGTGGGTCACATAGCAAGGGTACATGGAAAGAACAAAGGCATTTTGGGGAAGGGGTGGGTCCATATGCTCTGGTCACTCACCTGGGGAACTGATGCCTATCTGGACTTATTGGACCAGGTGGTATTAATTATAGTACACTCTAAGCTGCTGCTTCTCCCTGAGGGAGACATGTAGGCCTGGCCATTACACCTTTAGCTTGAGGCCTGGTCTTCTTCAGATGCCCTTCCACCCACAATTCTGATGGTTTGTTATTTTTTTTCTGCTGACTTACTTGAGAGCCAGGTCCCTTTCAGATTATATATTAATTTCTATCTAACTTAGCTTCTTATAACAGTCCTTCCTCAATTGCTATCCCTACCTGATGTTAGGGGAGGATGGGCATAGTTTTGATCTAGCTTCTTTGAGCTGAGAAGGGTTGGTGTAGGGGAGGACCCAGTGAGGGGCCTTCTCCAGACAGCTAATCTAATGGGCCTTGGATAGAAGTCACATTGTAGTTTAGCAGTTATGAACTCCCTTTATAAGGTCACTCTAGTGGATCCCAGTAAAAGGAGCCTGGCCCGTTTATCATTGGTTCCATCTGTACAATCACTTGGAGTCTGGCAGCCTCTGAGAGAGAACAAATAAATTTTCCAAGAAATTAAGGTGCATACAATTAAAGCATAAGCACTCGAATGGAAAGGTAGATTAGGGGAAAGAGTCATGTCCAGACATTGCTCCTAAGGGACTGAAACAGTGATGGAAGCCAGCTGGCTCTTAGACCCCTCTAACTGATGCAGGTTTTCTAGAAGTTCAATATTCCTTTGTCACAAGTCTCTCTAATTTTAGTTGTAAGAAGATAAAGAGTTTGGTGGTTTTGAAGGACAAGTTTAGCTAAGGAATTTAAAGACTGTTGCTGATCTTTTATAGTATTCACTGTAGCTTTTTAGCCTCATTGAACTATAACAATGAAGTATTGCTGGAAACAGCCCGCAAGT
Source organism: Chinchilla lanigera (assembly GCF_000276665.1). NCBI lineage: Eukaryota > Metazoa > Chordata > Mammalia > Rodentia > Chinchillidae > Chinchilla > Chinchilla lanigera. The sequence continues at coordinate 10,733,759 of NW_004955416.1, read as the reverse complement.
GTTAGTGACTGGAGCCTCCTTTCTATATCTAGCCTTTATTACTATGGTATTATTTTTATACATTTTTTATACTTTTCCGCTGGGTGTTTAAAACCAAGCTGAAATGAGACCTATATTTATCAAAATCGACCTCTCAGTATATATCAAGATCAATTAAGTCTCCTTAGGCATTACTTTTGGAACCATGTATAGGGTCTCTCAGCTCCTCTGTCAGTGTCAGCTCCCAGGATGGGTCACGGTCTTGCTTGACCATGTAGCTTTCTGTGAAATCATGGGAGACTGTTTCTCTTTGGTGACCCTCCTTTTTGGCACACTGTGTGTTGGTTGACTCCTGTTCTCTGGGTTCAACAAACCCCATGTTCAGGAGTTTTGGTGACCTACCAAAGTTGTAGGATCCTGTAGAAAATGTCCTCTCATGTCTTGGGTCCTTGTTGAACTTGAAGGACCAAGGCCAAAATATTGGCTGTCCTCATAGGCCAGTTATCTTTCTAGTTTTGATCTCCAAATATCAGTGGTTGAACACCCAAAAGAGAAGATCAGATACATCAATTCTGTAGTGGAGCAGTAGGTTTAATTTTATGATCTTATCTAGATATTGAGCACTTTGAAATATATAGTATAATGAATGGACCGTATCTTTTTTTTCTAAGACAGGATCTAGTTCAGTCTGGTCTTGAACTCACTATGTAGTTTAAACTAGCCTTAAGCGTGCTGTAATCCTCATGCCTCAGCCTCCTGAGTGCTGGGACTACAGGCATGAACCACGACACCAAGCTTGAACTGTTACTTCTTTACCAGTCATGGTTGTTTTAGAAGTTGAATACCTGTAGAATATTAACATAACAGTTATAAAGTTTTACAGCCAGGTGTGTTGGTGCATGCCTATAATCCCATCGCTCTGGAGGCTGAGGTAGGAGGATTGCTGTTAGTTCAAGGCCAGCCTGGGCTACATAAGCAAGTTCCAGGCCAGCTTGTACTACATAGTGAGATCTTCTCTGAAAAAAAAAAAAAAAAAAAAAGTTTTACAGAGAAAACTTGAGATCAAGCACTATATAGCATTTTAGCATGGCAATCATGATAACCAATCTCTGAAACACATTTAAATGTCTATCTTACTATCAAATAGCTTTACAGTCGGTTATCTTTATCTAATTGCAAGATATTAAATGATATAAAGAAACTTTTACCTAACTTATTATCTTTTAACAATTTTTGGTTACCAGAGTGACATTTAACTAGAATGTTCTTTTTATATATGTACTTTATAGATTATTAATGTTTACTCTCATAATTAAAGTGACATTGTCTTCACTGCACAGTGTTTAGGTACCTCTAACTGTTATAACACAATTACATAACAATCACACAAGTACAAGCCTGAAAACATATCTGCATTATCTGTCTGGCAGTCTGATGCTGGATTGGCATGTGCATTTCGTCACAAATAGCTAGGAACACAAATGAGGGAATGCCATATGTTTGAGTCTAAGAAGTTTACATCCATAAACAACTTTAACCTGGAAGTTACCAGTATGAGAAGAGGCCTTTCAGTTTTGTGCCTTTGAAGGCTGTACTCATAGAAAACACAAAAACATTTAGTATACCATGAAATCAGTAATAATGAATGTCACAGTTATACAGAAATCTGTGCATATTTACTCTTACAGAAAATTTAGACTCTTTTAACAAGTTTTATAAGGTGAAATTATATTGACAAGAATGAAGGACATTTTTATGGACAAATGTAGTGAACAGTGTTCATGACCACAGATAGATTTATTACCCAATATACAAGTGTATCTCATTTATACAATAACAAAATGCTTGTATAATAAAAATCAATAGATATAGACCAAATTTAAATGTCAGGACCAAATTTAAAGATGTCAAATTTTGATCATTTATATGTGTAAGGGCTAAATATGTTGTATAAAAGAGAGCATCTATTAGTTAATTTGTATGCATTAAATTTACATAATCTTAACTCTATAAATGTAATTTTAAAGCCTAGACACACAATAGTTTGTTTTTAGATGTATACATACATATATGTACAAATATATGTTATGTTGTAAACCACTAATTATGAACTGATTATTGAAAACACTTCATATATTAATAGTCTTTAACTTTTAAAGTCCATTTTTAGCAGCCAAAAGCCTAACGATGAGAAAACAAGATATTAATTTTAGTAAAATATAGAAACTGTTGCATTTAAATTTTGTTTTATAAGTTTAACCAAAAGCATTTCAATACGTTAAGAAAACTTTATTGCTTTAGGCATAAAATGTTTAACTTTTTAATTATAGCCAACTTTAAAATATCTTAACAATTGATTTAGATGACTCATAAGAACCAAATCATAAAATTAAACACTTTAAACTATACATATTATCTGTAACCAAGGAAAAACTCTTAATTGTTTTAGACAAACAACAAAGACAATGCATTTATAAAACCAACCTTTTGATATTATCTCAATTAGCTATAAAGCTGGATGGATATTTATTACCAACGTTGAAGACATCTGTAAGGAGTGGCTCAAGCTGGAAATTGATCACACATGTAGGGGCAAGGCAAGCCCAGTCAGAGAACAAAGAGAACCCGAGGCAAGCCATGTGAACAAGTTGCTTCAGTCCAGAGAATACCAAGCCCTGAGAAAATCCAAGCAATGGGTTTCTAGGCAAAAGGCTGTCACATGTCACCAATCTGCCAAATGTATAAATAAGTTGCTAGGTGGTTGAGCAGTTCCTCTCTTCCCATCCAGAGAGAAGGCTTCCCCTGACCTCAGCTTTCTGTCTCTTATCTTTATTTCTCCATCCTCTCACCATCCTTTCCCCTGGGAACTTTGAGAGCTTCTCAGGCTGTGGCAGACATCTTTACTCTTACCAAGAGATTTAAGTTAGCCTACTATTAAGCTAAATGAATCACAAGCATTTTAGGTAATGTCTTGAGTATTTATCTATAAACCAACTTAAGTATAAGTTTTGGAGGATAATGTATATTCTAAAATGTTAATGCACAAAACATACATATTAACTGTTATGGTTGATACATTGCGTCAACTTGAGGAGTCTAGAAGCTTAACTAAGTGACTCAGCAGTTCTACATCCTTGAGTGAAAAGGACATGCCCTCCCTGCTGTAGGATGTTGTTCATTGTGTCAACTTGAGAAGTTTAGAAGGTTAACTAAGTGAAGCAGCAAGGAGACGGGGTCCTTACTTTGTATTCATCCTGAGCCTGTGCAATAGGAGGGCCTGGAGATGATATGGGTGTAGAGGACCACCCGCCACAGGGTGGGTAGGCTGCATACAATAAAAGGGAAATGAGGAAGGACTGATTGCTGGTTCTTTGGAGGAGCTCCAGTCTTCACCTTCAGCTTGGTCATCTCCTGGCTTGTGTTGCAGACTGTTTAGCTTCTGCTTGGGACTCTTTGGCCTTTGGCATAGATTCTTCAGCCTTCTGTTGTAGACCCATCAGCTTCCTGATATGGACTTGCACGGACACTACAGTGAGCTCCAGGCCTTGGACTTGGCTCTTCAATCTCCAGCGTGCAGACACCCTCTGCACGCTTCCTCATCCAGCTCTGTGGCTGACCATTGTAAGCCAAACTTGTAATTTCTTGTACATTTGTATATCTTGTGTTATATCTATTGCTCTGGTAAACCCTGACTGATAAATTAACCAAAGTTATATGTAAATTATTTTGTCTTTTTCAGACAGGGTCTTGTTCTGCATTTCAGGCTGGCCTCAAACTTGAAGTGATCCTCCTGCTGCAACCTTCAAAGTGCTGGGATTAAAAGTGTGTACTACCACACCTGGCATATGTAACCTTTAAGTTATCAAACTTTAGAGTTTTTATTTGTAAGTCCTATGTAAAACCTTGAGACTATCAGTCCTCATCTGTTAATATTTGTAAAATGTTTGGCTACCTTGAAAAACTATATAGATGTTTTTTATTGAAATCTCAAAAAGAATCAACAAATAAAGAGAAAAATAAATTGTTGAGATAATTTATTTTTCTTCTAAGAAGATGGCAGGGTAAGGAGAAGAGAAAAAGCCTCTCTGAGATTTTCTGCCTAGACACTGGACTATAGCAACATGAGGAAGAAGAAGAAGGAGGGAAGTGGGTCCCATAGACCCAAGAAGGATCTGAAGCAAAAACTGAAGTCTAGGGTGGGAGCAAAGAGGGAAACTTCAACAAAGAAGGAAGAGGTGGCAGCTGGCACCTTCTATCTGAGTCAGGACTCAATGCATGGGAGGAGCGGTTCAAACCTGCAGACACTCAGTGACTTTAGAAACCCAGGAGGCCTCCATGGAAAGATGCAACGGGGCAAGGATGGAGTGGATGCTGTGGACTGCGCTGGCTGGTGAGTAGCTTGGATTTGGCCATCCTGCAGGAGATGGTGATGAGCCAGGAGCCATCTTGCAGAGGGGACAACTGAGTTCGGGACTCAGAACAACAGTTGGCTCCATCTAGTAACTCCCAATTGAGTTCAAGCCCACAGAAGATACACTGATTGTTGCAGGCTGTCAGGTCTGGTTTCAGCCTCACAGCCAGACACCAGCCTGAACTTCTGGGAAAATAAGAGCAAAGGCTCACTGAGATTATCCATTACCCCACCATAAAACTACTGGGGGCTTGCTGGGATAAATCAACACAAATCTGCACTCTTTCCACATGCTGTCTACTAGTGGCAGAAGAGACAAACCTTTAAATGGATCATTCTTTCTCTCTTTCCATCTCTCCTTTTTTTGTTTTTAAAATTTTCTTCGTTGGGCTGGGGATTTAGCTCAGCAGCAAAAGCGCCTGCCTGGCAAGCGCAAGGTCGTGAGTTTGGTTCCCGGTACCAGAGAAAAACCAAAAAAAAAAAAAAAAAAAAATTTTTCTTCATTGTTTGATCTTATTTTTATGTGAATGTGAATGTGGTTTCTAGCTTTTTAGTGATAGTTGTTCTATGCTTTTATTTCTTCCTTCTTTCTCTCCCTCCTGCCTTCTGCACCAGCTTCCCAAAGTTTGAGTGATCTTCCTTTGTCCTCCTGTCTTCCTTCTAATCTCTTCCTCTTCTTTTATTTCTGTTTTTTCCCCAAACCCTTTAAAAGGTAAAATTGGCATATTTAGGGCTTATTTCCTATATACTATTATCTAGCTTGTTTTTTATTTTGTTATATAACCACTAATCTAGTTCATATTGTTAAATGTAGCAAATTAATGGTTACCTCAGTTTGTCATTTTTTAGGATGTGTTTGATACTATTGTTATTGCTGTTTGTACCACTTTAGCTAGGGTGATGTAATTGTTCTAACCAGTTGTTCTTCGTATACCAAGACTGAGATTGCCTGAGAGTTATAGAAAATACTATGGGCCAGTGCCAAAAGAACTAGAGACTGCTGCAAACAATCAGCAGGTTCTCCTCCCCAAGGTAGGATTTGCAACCTATTCAAAACCCCATAATCAGCTACACCTGGAAGACACCTCTGAGAAGTATTCATTTTCTAAGGCTTCTAAATACTAGCAAAAAAGCAACTCACCATAAACAATGTACAAACACCAACACAGGAATAACTAAAAAAAATAGAAAATGAGAAGACACTTAAACAAGATATAACTCCAGACATCTCCTTCTCCAAAGGCAATCCAATGGAACAATGAGGTGGGACAATCCCAAAGCCACCCACCTGGTCTCTCTCAAGTGGTAACAACAAATGAGTGAGGCTCTACAAAAATTCAAATCAACAATAATTTCTCACATAACTACGTAGATGGTGATTGTAATGAAAACCATGCTTTGTGACTTTAGAACAGATACAGATAAAAATAATAGAGCTTAGGAAAATGATGGAAACCATGAACACCGAACCTAGAAAAGTGGAATCCATAAAACAGATTCAAGCAGACATCCAGGAGACTAAAAATTCCATTGAAAACATCTGTAGCAGAATAAAGCAACATGAGGAAAGAACCTCAGACATAGAAGACATGTTTGTGTTTAGTATTCATTAAAAGAAAGATTTCTTAGAAATGGCAAGGGACCACAAGAAATCAATCCAGCAGCTGCTAGATGATGCAAAGAAAAATAACATAAGATCAATCAGAGTCAGTGAAAAAGCAGTAGATAGCACAAATGACATAAAAAACCTGTTTATGAAAAACCTGTTCAAGAAGTAATGGCAGAAAACTTCCCAACTGGCATAAAGAATTTGACATACATATAAGTGAGGCATAGAGAATCCAGTTAGCCATAATCAAAAACACCTACACCAAGGCATATAATAGTCAAGATTCCAGAAATTCAATACAAAAGCAGAATATTAAAAGTTGTTAAAGAAAAGAAACAAATCACCTATAAAGGAAAACCCATCAGTATCATAGCTGACTTCTTAACACAAACCCTCAAGTCAAGGAGAGCTTAGAATGAAGTATTTCAAGCCCTAATGGAAACACCTTCCACCCCAGATTGATGTATCCTGCAGAACTATCTTTAAAAATTGATGGAGAAATAAGATGCTTCCATGACAAAGAAACCCTGAGGAAATTCATGAAACCACCACTCCAAAATGTTCTGAAGGATATTCTGGAAAGAGATAACAAGGACTATGGCTGGGGATATAGCTCAGTGGCACAGCACTTGCCTGTCAAGCACAAGGTCCTGAGTTCTATTCCCAGTACAAAAAGCAAAACAAAACAAAAAAAACCCAATAGCAACAATAACAAAAAATAAGTACTACAACTCCATGAGCCTCAACAGAATGAATCCAAGAGGCAAGGCAAGCAATAAAACAGAGGAGGAAAAAGAGCTAACAACAAGAAAATAACATTATAAGGATAAGTCAATACATATCTGTTACAACCATCAATGGCAGAATGAATCAAGAAATAAGATCCAACAATATGCTGCATACAAGAAACATATTTAATTCAAAAAGAAATTCATAGACTGAAAGTCAAGGGATGGAAAACAATACTCCATTTGACTGGAACCTGGGAAAAGGCAGATGTAGCTATTGTATTTCCAAAGTAGATTTTAACTCAACACTGATTAAGAGAGGCAAAGAAGGCCAGTGCAGCCTTGTAAAGGGAACAATCAAAGGAAGATATAATAATCATAAATATATAAAAAATTATTTTTCTTAAATGAACCAACTCCACAGTATAACAACCATTGGTAAATTCCTAAAATCCTGTCTAGTGAAACTATGTATTGTCTCTAATGTTCTTTTAAATTATTATTTTCTTATTCCCTTTAACAGTTTGATCAATATTCTATTCTTACATCTGGTAATCTGAGCAACTTCATTGAAGATAACAATATGTACTATAACAACCACTGTTAATCCCTATCATTTGGTTTGAAACTCTGTATCGTTTTTAATGTCCTTGTTTTCCTTTGTTTGTATTTTGCTATTGTTCTTTTCTAAATATTTTCTTTAAAAAAAGAGCCAACTGCAGGTGTTTTAACCCATTATTAACACACATTGAACAGACAGGCAGGCAAGCATACAAAAGAGAATTAAATTTAAAATAGAGTGCACTCTCAGATGTATTTGACCAAGCTGAAGTACAATAACCCTTTAACAATTTTTTAAGTTTATAACTACACATAGAGTAGTTAGAACTTTTCTTATAGATCATGAAATAACAGAGCTCTCTTGTAAAAAAAGAATCAGAAGGAAAAAATCCTTTTCAAAAAATCCTTTTGTGAAAGCAAGTAGGCATCTTGTATATGTACAACCTGAGCTTCAGTAGGAACTGGCTGTTTCCCTTGCTGTCTCTCTTTGAGTCTTTTTAAAAATGAACAATATAATATTATTCTCCAAATGTAATAGCAGCCTGTAATGTTACTTGTTTCTCACTAGAAGTCAATGTTTGACTGAAGAACAACATTACATCTTTCTACTCCAGTTCACAGGTCTGAGTAAGTTTCCTTAAGTCCTTAATGTACTTACTGATATTGTCTGAGAATCAGATCTCATTTGACCTGTTTGAGGATGCTACAAGCAAAGGACACATGGACACAGGCAAGACCAAATTCTCTTCCACCTTCTATAAGGGATACTGTTTGTTATGGTTTGTGTCTGAATGTCCCCCTAAAGCCTCATGCCGTCATGGGTATGAGTGCTACACCGGCCCTGGTGCAGGTACTTGGCATACAATGTAAGAGAGAGAAAGAGGCTGCTTGCCACCACTCCTTCCTTTTGCTCTTGCTGCTTTGCTATTTTCTGCCACCATAAATGGTTGCCCTGTGCCATGTGCTACTCTGCCTTGGAGCCAGCCAAGTATAGACTGAAACCTCCACAACTGTGAGCTAAATAAACCTTTCCTTCCTTAATTTTGGGTGTCAGGTATTTTGTCTCAGCAAAAAGAGAAAAGTAACCAAGGCACTGTCCTTGAGAAATTTGAACAAAATCAGATGGAGATGGATACAGCCCAGCAGTGGTTTCAGTTAGGGTTGGTTTGGAAGTCTCATCCTTAGGGTATGGAGGACAAGGGAGGAAAACTACAGACTCAGTAATGGTGGATGTATCAGATTGCCCCGCTAAGGGCCAGAGGTGTCTTGTTTTCCAGAAGTTCATATCTACACTTTGAACACAAGTCTGGATTGTCTCTTAATGCAAAGAAAGTCTGAATATAACCTACGTCTAATCACGTTCTTTCTCTCTTACAGTACAACTCTAGTTGTAAAATAGTATTATAGTCAATACTTCCCTCTGCATTCCATTTTGCCTCTAGGACATAGCTAGGCCATGCATGGGCATAGAAAAATATTATAAATAGCTCTTCCTCAAAGTATGAGGGTTGAACAAATTCTAGTGATTAAGAATACACT
>NW_004955416.1:10710371-10724820 GCF_000276665.1 Chinchilla lanigera | reverse complement strand
AAAAAAAAAAAAAAAAAAAAAAAAAAAAAAAAAAAAACAAAGAATACACTCTAAAGGAGTAAGGAAATTTGACATTAAGTTTCCCATCTGCAAAAAACAAGGGGGAAAATAAGGCATCCCTTTTATTCCCTAATTGGTTTTTATATCCCCTCAAGGCAACCCCCACCAAAGTTTCCTTACTCCAGGGCAGGGGGCTGCTATCTAGAGAGTAACCAGAAGATAGGTCAGGCCAGACTAGCCACCCTTACTGATGTGCACCCCTACTTTTTCTGAAAACTGCCATTTCTAACTCCCAAGTGTATTTCCAAAAGCACAAGCTACATTTGACTCCCACTGTAACAGACATCTTTATTTTGTTTTATGTTTTTGTTTGGTACTGGGATCAAACTCAGGACCTTGCGCTTGCCAGACAGACGCTTGTGCCACTGAGCTATATCCCTGACAACAGCCATGTTTAAAGGGGAAAGCGTTGCTAAAGAAAATTAAACCAATGATCAAGAGACGTGAAAAACTGCTTTCCAACTTTTTGAAAGACAGTGAGAGAGACAGGAAAAAAGTCAAAAGGTAGACTGAGAGTGCTCCAACTGTATTGTTTAGAGCTTACTTTCTAATTTATTTTAAGACTCTGAATCAAGAAGTTCTAAAATCCCAGCCTGAAAAAGAGATCTGTCACTTCCAGGAACAGAGGCAAGTAAAGGCTGAGAAAAATCCTGCCCTAGGGCCCTAAGGCAAAGAAGTCTCTGAGATATTTTGTGCTATCCACCTAATAACCTAGGCAATTATTCTTAGCAGCAAGACAAGGCTAGATTTTACTTGAAACCCACTCTAAAGATTTCTATGTCTCAGTATCTGTAACACACTTACATATACAGAGTATGGGAAGCTCACAGGTTAAATGCTGTATTCATTGTCCAGAAATCACAACTTACACATTAATGGAAGCGCATTTGACAGTTTCTTCCCTCCCTTACACACATAAATGATGAGAATCAGGCTTAAGAGGGGAGAGAGTCTGGAAGTTGGAGCCTTTTTAAGAATGACAGTAAGAAAGAAAAGTAAAGCACTGGGCTCCTTCTTAGTTGGAGTCCATAGACTTTATCAAGTCCTGTAGGTAGTGTCACTTATCACCTGATTTGCCAATTGTACCTGCACGGCTTGAGACATGACCCCAGCCACCCTAAAAGGAGAGCCGTGGCATCAGGCAGACTGAGTTCATGCCCTTCAGTTTAGAAAGGGAGGTTCCAAGAGCAGTTTGAAATCATCCCCTGAACTGGACGTGTTTTGGCCCCTCAAGTATTGTGGTTAGGGAAATAGCTCTCTCTGCTGTCACCCGGAGTTTGCTTCTTTCCCCTGGGTCTCAGGGCCGGTTTCCCAGTCACTGACTGGCAAACTGCTCAAGACACTGGGAAGGCACTTTGCCCTTATGTGCCTCCTCCTGGATGAACAAAATTCCAAAGTCTCACCTGCCAGAGATGAGTGGGTATGCGTTCCTTGTCTAAGTGATTTCCTGTCTTCTGTCTTTTTACAGACAAATGCTCATTTTCCATGGGCTCACCTTAGAGTTTTAGTTGCTGAAAAGGTTGAGACAGATTGGGACTAAAACCTTTTCATTCTCTGTCTCTCTCTCTCTCTCTCTCTCTCTCTCTCTCTCTCTCTCTCTCTCTCTCTCTCTCTCTTTCTCTATCTGTCTCTGTCTCTGTCTCTGTCTCTGTCTCTCATCCTTAGCAGAAACATGCCTCCAAAAAAGGAAAGTACAAAGTGACAGGAGAAGATCAGAAAAGAGATCAGGAAAAGGAGGTCTTCTCACATTCATGGTGAGTTTGTGAGACTGTCTTCCCATGAGTTGCCACCTTCAGCCTGGGAAGGTGAGAGCAGGGAATCTCAAGAGTTAAGACTCCCTCCTCACCAGCAGAGGATCAGACAAGGAAGGAAACTTCAACATGCCCTTCCGTGAGCATGGAGAGGGGATCAGGCCAGACTGCCCTAGTGAAGCCTGTCCTCCCAGACTTAGTAACGACACCCATGCTAGTCATTTATTTGGTTAAGGGAATCCCATATTCGTTTATGAAGCATTTTGTTCCCTAAAGTTCTATCTAAAATTTACCGTGGCTGTAATCCCCACACTGGGGAGGCTGAGGCAGGAGGATTGACATGGGTTCAAGGCCAGCCTAGAATACAAAGGGAGCTCAAGGCCAAGGCCTGGCTGAACTACACAGCAAAATCCTGCCTCAAAAAATAAAATAAAATAAAATAAAGTTTACCTTGAAGATACAAAGGTTCCATGAAAAACAAAGTCCACTAGGGAGAGCTCCAACATTACCTTTCTCCAGTACTGCTGTTTAAATAAGAAAACAAACCATCTTGTAACCACCAACCAAGACAAGCCAGGAATACAAGTAAATTCAGCAACTAGTAAATCTAAATGCAGCATATAATACAGGAATGCAAGGCCCTGCCTGTGAAAGTAAAATATCTCCTCAAAGAAACATCATAATCTTCCCATGCTCTCAACTTAAATCTATCATCATTTTAACCAAAAAAGACAAAGCATAAGCAACTGACAAAAGATGTCAATTTTTAATTATCTAGATGAGTCACAATCCAAAATCCAGTCAAAATATTTAGGGGTACCAGGAAACAAAAGCGAACTTTTACCTCTTTCCAATTATCTCAATGCAACTTCTAAGTGGTGTAGAAGAAATACAACTCCTAACTTGCTAGATGTCAGATATGCCCAATTCATGTCCCCCAAAGTTGAAGAATAAATTCCTAGGAACAATGAGGAGTAAGAGTAGAAAAGTTTTATTAGGAGATATAATGGTGTCCTAACAGTGGGTTGCCAGCAAGGTCATTTCTCTGTGTGTTTAATAGAGCAAAATCATAAAGTAGGTGCAAAATCATGAGGTGGGTACAACGTGGGTCAAACTATAACCTGTCAATAAGATTACAAGTATAGCCACTTAGCTAACATTGATCCAATAGATTTACATAGTGAGGGTACCTGAAAAGAACAAAGGCATTTTGGGGAAGGGATGGATCCATATGCTCTGGCCACCCACCTGGGCAACTGATGTCTAGCTGGACTTTCTGGATGAGGTGGTGTTAATTATAGTATACTTCTAAGTTACTGCTCATTCCTTTGGGAGCCATGTAGGCCTGGCCATTACACACCCTTAGCTTGAGGCCTGGTCTTCTTTTTAGATGAACCTCCCATCACAATTCTGTTGTCTTTATTTTTCTGCTGACTTCCTTGAGAACCCAGTCCTTCTCTGACTGTGTATTCATTTGTAACTCAGCTCCTATAATACAAGCAGATTTATTACTAAACCTGATAGGGACCTCTGTGCTAGGAGAACAGGGAAGGTGTTTCCTACAGGCTAAGAGGCTTTTTAAATAGTTTTCTTGGCAGGCTTTGGGGAGGTGGGTTGGAGAAACCATAGGCTTGTGACCTGGTAATTTGTCCTCTGTGACCTAAGTAAAGTGAAACCTACATTTTTTTAAGATGGCAGTGGGCTCATTTGAACTCCCCTTGTTGGTGTCCAAGCTCTATTAGAAATTAATAGAGTTTAGACCAGTGATGGCAAACCTTTTAGAGCTATCAATGATAGCAAACAGCTGACAGTGGCACACATGTCATAGGTCCACCACCACTGATCAAACCCATCCCTACCCCAAAATGCCTTTGTTCTTTTCATATACTCCTTTTTTGTATATGTGTGGTACTGGGGATTGAACTCAGGGCCTTGTGCATGCTAGGCAAGCATTCCACCACTGAGCTACATCCCCAGCCCTCTATGTACTCTGACTAAGTGACCAGTTTCTCTATTGAAGCCAGAAGATAGGGGAAGTTAGGCAGAGAGGGCACTGGTCCTGAATGGTTAAGTCGAAGCATACTAAACTCAGGACCTAAGTGAGTTAATATACCAATGGCCTAAATCATTAATTTAAGCAAACTGTCAGGTAGGACCTAATGAAATGCAAGGGACTAAGAATAGGCCCTTAATCAAATGGGAAAGATCCTGGAAGAAGTGAAGTGCAAACAAAGTAGTTTGCTTTCTAGACATCAAAGGCCAACTAAAATGAGGAACATCTCTGCTTTTTGTCACGCATGCTGGTCTCAAAAACTGTACAAAAGGCCAATGGACTTAAACATCTATGGTTTTTACCCCTCTCCAACAAGCAGGGAGCTCTTGTCTTTTATTTTTTCTAATAAACAGATACATGGCTTCTCTCCACTGCTTGCTACTTGCTGTTTTGTTGACTTCAATCTTTGTTGCCTCAAAACAACCTGAGAGCTGGAGGGATCCAGTTACACTATTGGATCAATATTAGCTAAGTAGTTATACTTGTAATCCTACAGATTGATTGTAGTTTGCCCCACATCGTACCCACATTGTGACCTTGCTGTATAAATTACCCCTGAGAAAGGGCCTTTGTGTTGACCCACTAGGAACCCCTCCTATCTCCCAGGACTTATCTCTCAATAAATCTTTCCTACTTTTAATCTCCATTGTTCCCTGGAATTTATTCATTGATTCCGGGGACATGAGCTTGGCACATCTGACATCTAACAGATTGGAAGCTGTATTTCTCCTATATCAAGAGGAAAAGATTGAGGAACAGCAGTTATTAAGAATGAAGCCTTATCACCAAGGTGAACCTAGACAAACCACACAGAAGAGTATGTGGGAAGCACACTACGAAATGTCAAATACAAAATTCTCATAATCATGGATCCGTTGGGATGTGATGTATTGTGTAGGATTGCAGAGTTTGAGCTTCATTGTGTTAACTTGATTGGCTCGGGAGCCACCTGGGGGATAATACAGCACAGTTCTGGGGTGTATGGGTGGATCATGACCTTGAGTACTATGACTGGTGCCTGGCCCGGTCCTCTCTGGTGCTGTTCTCCTGCTCTTCTTCCTCTCCACCATGGGCTAAGAAGATTTTCTCCAACGTGCACTACTTCCACAACGTCTCAGCCTTGAAGCCAGCTAAGCATGGACTGAATCCCCTAAAACTGTGAGCCAAATTAAATCTTTCCTTCTTTATTGTTATTATTTTTGTTTGTTTGGTTGGTTTTTTTCCGGTACCGGGAATTGAACTCACGACCTCGCGCTTGCCAGGCAGGCATTGTGCTGCTGAGCTAAATCCCCAGCCCCAAATCTTTCCTTCTTTAAATTGTGGGTGTTGGGTATTGTGCTCATGTTATGGGAAAATTGACTAAAGCAGTGGTCCTTCAGAATAAAAGATTTATCTTTCAACATTGAGTGTAGAGCATAGGACCTAGGATCCAACCCCTTCTCCCACTGCTCAGTCCCCAAAGAGCTTTCTGAAACCTCAAGGTGTGTAGGCCAACTTTTACTTCAAATAGTCTTTGGTAACCAATGGGACTTTCTGTGACTAATTGCAAGAAGGAAGAGAAGCTTCATATTAAATATTTGAGTCACTCTGTCAAATTGAACAACAATTCTTACTTTCCACAGGCATTCTTTTTAGTGTCCCTTGGCTGCTTTTTTATTTTATGGAAAAAGCCCACAAAATTTCAAAACAAAATAATAAGAGAATAGCAGTAGTTAATACATTGAATATCGTTATATTCAAAGTAGTTACTTAGACTACAAAATATGGGCATAAAAAATTCTGCAGACAATATTAGAACAAACCTTTCTTTTCAATAAACTAACAGAAACTAATAGTGTAACTATCTTGCTTTTTTTTTTTTTTTTTTTTACTTTTCCTTTCCTTCCTTTCCCCTTTCTCCTACCCTCACTCCTTTCTTTTTGAACAATTTCTTCTCATTTCATAGTATCTATTATACATTTTGGTCTTTATTTACTCTTTCAGTTTCTCATACCAGGGAGACAATACAATGTTTACACGTGTGAACCTGACTTATTTCACTTATGAATACGGTCTCAGGTTGCATCCATTTACCTAGAAATGTCTCAAGTTTATGGTTCTTTTTGGTTGAGTAGTACTCTATTGTATAAAAAGAGAACATCTTTTTTATCCATTACTCAGTTGATGGGCATTTGGGTTCTTTCCAAGATTTAACTATTACAGGTTGTGCTGCTATAATCATGGGTGCACATATATTGCTGTGGTATGATGTTTTTAATTCTTCTGGGAAGATACCCAGAAGGGGAATATTGGAGTCAAGTGGGACCTCTAGTCCTAGTTTTTTTGTTTTTTTTTTTTTAGGAATCTCCACACTGATTTCCACAGTGATTGCACTGGTCTGTACTCCCACCAACAATGGAAAAGAGTTCTTTTTTCCCCACAGCCCACCAGCATTTGCCTCTGGTTGACTTCATTTTTTATTTTAAAAAGAAAAAAGATAAATAAACAATGAAATGGAGTCTCAAAACAGGTTATTAGGACACTTACAATAAGTAATACATTGCATATTGCTGTTTTTGTAGCAGTTAATCAGAGTACATAGGATGGAAAACACAGAAGAAATGGATAGATTCCTAGAAACGTATGAATTACCAAAGCTGAATCAAGAAGATGCAAACATTCTGTATAACTCATATCGGTCACTGAAAATGAAAACATAATTAAAAACTTACCAACAAAAAAAGCCCAGGTCCTAATGGATTCATTGCTGAATTCTACAAAAAATTTAACGATGATTTAAAGCCAATTCTCCTCAAACTCCGTAATGAAATTGAATGGTAAGCAATTCTCACTAACTCGTTCTTGGAGGCAAGTATTACCCTGATACAAAAACCAGAGAAAGACTCAACCAAAAAAAGACAACTACAGGCAAATCTCTCTAATGAACATTGATGAAAAATCCTTAATAAATACTGGCAAACAGAATGCAGCAAATCATCAAGAAGGTTATACACCATGACCAAGTGGAATTCATGCCAGGAATTCAGGGATGGTTCACTATACAGAAATCAATAAATGTAATACACCACCTTAACAGGACCAAAGGCAAAAATCACATGATCATCTCAATAGATGCAGAAAAAGCACTTGACAAAGTCCAGTACTCATGCATGATAAATAGATGGGCTTTACGTCAATCTGATAAAAGCCATCTATGACAAACCAACAGCCAACATCATACTAAATGGACAAAGACTGAAAGTTTTCACTCTAAAATCAGTAATAAAACAAGAATGTCAACTTTCACCATTCTTATTCAATATAATTCTGGAAACATTACCCTGAGCAATTAGACAAGAGAGAGAAATAAAAGGAATAGGATAGGAAAGGAAAAAGTTAAATTATTATTTGCAGGTGACATGATACTCTACATAGAAGACCCCAAAAACTCTACCAAAGGACTTCTAGATTTAAAAACCAAATTCAGTAGTGTAGCTGGATCCAAAGTCAACACTCAAAGATCAATAGCATTCCTGTACACAAACAACAAACTCACTGAGAGAGAAGTCAGGGAAACCACACTCTCCACAATAGCATATAACAAATGAAATACTTAGGAATCAGTCTAACAAAGGAAGTAAAAAATCTATACATTGAAAACTACAGTACTCTGAAAAAAGAAATCAAAGAGAATTTCAGAAAATGGAAAGATATTTCTTGATCATGAATAGGAAGAATCAACATAATGAAAATGGCCATACTCCCAAAACTGTTATACAGATTTAATGCAATCCTGATCAAAATACCATTAGCATACCTCATAGATTTAGAGAAAACATACCTAAAATTCAATTGGAATCAGAAGAGCCCTAGTATAGCAAAGGCAATCCTGGTTTATCTTGCCTTCATTGCCCAGAATTGCTTTTGCTCTTCTTGGTCTTTTCTAGTTCTGAGTGAATTTTAGGAATGTTTTCCCTATATCTGTGAGGTATGTTAATTGTATTTTTAAAATTTTTTTTAATTTTTTGTTTTTTGGTCTTTTTGAGACAGGTTCTCACTATGCAGTTCAGGCTGGCCTTGAGCTCACTTTGCAGTCCAGGCTGGTCTCGAACTCTCAATGATCCTCCTGCCTCTGCCTCTTGAGTGCTGGGATTACAGGTGTGCGCCGCCATGCCCGACCTGTTAATTGTATTTTGATTTCTGATATCTTCTTCAATTTCCTTTTTTAAGGTACTGTAATTTTCACTGTACACATCTTTTACATCCTTTGTTAGATTGGTTCCTAAGTATCTCTTTCCTTTTTCTTTTTTTGGATGTTATGGTGAAGGGTGTGCTTTCCCTAATTTCTCTCTCTGTGAGTTTGTTGCTTGTGTACAGGAGTGCTGTTGACCTTTCAGTGTTGACTTTGTATCCCACTACACTACTGAATTTGGGTATTAAATCTACAAGTTTTTGGTAAAGTTTTTGGGGTCTTCTTTGTAAAGTATCATGTCATCTACAAGTAATGATAATTTAACTTCTGCCTCTCCTATCTTTATTCCTTTTATTTTTTTTCTCTTGTCTAATTGCACTGGCTAATGTTTCCAGAATTATATTGAATAAGAGTGGTGATAGTGGACATGGTTGTCTTGTTCCTGATTTTACAGTGAAAGCTTTCAGTTTTTGTCCATTTAGTATGATGTTGGCTGTTGGTTTGTCATAAATGAGTTTTACCAGATTGAGATAAAGATCATCTATCCCAATGTTCTGTAGGGTTTTTATCATGAATGGGTGTTGGACTTTGTCAAGTATTTTGTCTGCATCTCTTGAGATGATCATGTGATTTTTGCCTTTGGTCCTGTTAATGTGGTGTATTACATTTATTGATTTGTGTATGTTTACCATCCATGCACCCCTGGTATGAATCCTACTTGGTCATGATGTACAATCTTCTTGATGATTTGTTGCATTCTGTTTGACAGT
The DNA here is from genome assembly GCF_000276665.1 of Chinchilla lanigera. Taxonomy (NCBI): domain Eukaryota; kingdom Metazoa; phylum Chordata; class Mammalia; order Rodentia; family Chinchillidae; genus Chinchilla; species Chinchilla lanigera. The sequence goes on along the minus strand of NW_004955416.1, from coordinate 10,716,015 downwards.
ATCTTAAGGATTTTTGCATCTATGTTTGTTAGGGAGTTTGATCTATAGTTTTCTTTCTTGGCTGGTTCTTCTCTGGTTTTGTAATCAGGGTAATATTGGCTTCTAGGAATGATTTTGGAAGTACTGCTTCCCTTTCCATTTCTTTAAAGAGTTTGAGCATTAGTGGTATTAGTTCTTCTCTAAATTTCTTGTAGAATTCAGCAGTGAATTGTCAGGGCCTGGGCTTTGCTTTGTTGGTAGGTTTTTAATTACATGTTTGATTTCATTGATTGATACTGGTTTGTTTAGGATTTTTATATCTTCTTGGTTTACTGTTGGTAATTTGATTGTGTCTAGGAATCTGTCCATTTCTTCTGTGTTTTCCATTTTATTAGAATATAGGTTCTCATATTAGGCACTGATGTTCTCTTGGATTTCTGTGGCATCTGTTGTGATTTCCTTCTTTCCATTCCTAATTGCTTGAATTTGTGTTTTTTTCTTTCCTCTTCTTGATGCAGTTGGATAATGGTTTATCAAGTTTTTTGTCTTTTTGAAACAGGGTTTTACTCTACAGTTCAGACTGACCTTGAACTCACTTTGTAGCCTATATTGGCCTCAAACTTCCAGTAATCCTCCTGCCTCAGACTCCTGAGTGCTGGGATTACAGGCATGCACCACCATGCCTGGCTGGTTTATCCATTTTATTTATTCTTTCAAAGAAGCAACTTTTTGATGCATTAATTCTTTGTATTGTTTTCTCAGTTTCTATTGCATTAATTTCTGCTCTTATCTTTATAATTCCCTCCTCTGTATGAGCTTTGAGCTTGATTTGTTATTTTTCTAGAAGTTTGAGGTTCAATTTTAGATTGTCTACTTGCACTTATTCTGTTTTCCTGTTGTGTGAGTTCATCACTATAAATTTCCCTTGTAGGAATACTTTCATTGCATCTCCTATGTCTTGGTATGTTGTATCAGCATTGTCATTTAATTATATACACTTTTGGGGCTGGGAATTTAGCTCAGCAGCACAGTGCCTGCCTGGCAAGCTCGAGGTCGTGAGTTTGATTCCTGGTACCAGAAGAAAACTGGAAAAAAAATTATATATACTTTTAAAATTCATCCTTCATTTCCTCTGTGACCCATTGGTTGTTAAGAAGGGTGTTGTTTCATTTTCATTTGTTAATGTAGTTTTTGTAGTTTCCTTTGGCATTGATTACCAGTTTCATTATGCTACATTCAGATAGTATGCATGGGATGAGTTCAGTTCCTCTACATTTACTTAAACATGTTTTGTCAGCTAATATATGATGTGTTTTGGAGAATGTACCATGTGCAGCTGAGAAGAATGCATATTCTTTTTTTTCTTGTGGTACTGGGAATCAAACTTGCAACCTTGTCCTTGTCAGGCAGGCACTGTGCCACTGAGCTATATCCCTGGCAAGAATGTATATTCTGCTGTTTTGGGGTGGAACATTCTGTAGACATCTACCAAGCCCATTTATTCACAGGATTGTCTTAATTCTAATATTTCTTTATTGATTTTTTGCCTAGTTGATCTATCCATTTGTGAGAGTACAGTATTAAAATCCCCCAATAAAATTTTGTTAATGTTTATTTGGTTTTTCATTTCAGTTAATATTTGTTTCATGTAGTTGGGGGAACCTGTGTTTGTTGTCTAAATATTTATGATTGTTATCTCTCCTTGTTTGGAGTTTTCCCTTAAAGAGTATGTAGTGACATTCTTTGTCTCTTTTGATCAGTGTTGGCTTGAAGTTCATATTGTCTGCATGTAGAATAGGTACCTGTGTTTTTTTTTTTTTTTTTTTCTGGGTTCCTGTGGTATGGAGAATTGTTTTCTACCCTTTGACTATTAGTCTGTGAATTTCTCTGTGGGTTAAATGTGTTTCTTGAATGCAGCATATTGTGGGATTTTGCTTCTTGATCCATTGTTACCAGTTTTTTTTTCTTTTTGATTGATGAGTTGAGACCATTTACATTGATGGTTATAACTGATATGTATTGCCTTTTCTTTTTCATGTTGTTTTCTTGCTGTGTGTTCTCTGTCTTTTTGCTCTTTTAATTGCTTGCCCTGCCTGGAGACTTCTTTCTATTGGTGGTCCTGCATTTGTGGTCTTTTTTTCATTTCTTTTGAATATGTCTTTCAGACACTCTGTAGAGCTGGTTTGTTGGTCGCAAATTTTTTAAGTTGTTCTTTGTGGTGGAGATATCTTATTTCTCCATCAATTTTGAAAGATAGTTTTGTGGGGTACATCAATCTGGGTTGAAGATTGTTTTGCCTTAGGGCTTGAAATATTTCACTCCAAGTTCTTCTTGAATTTAGGGTTTGTGTTGAGAAGTCTGCTGAAAATTCTGATGGGCTTTACTTTATAGATGATATGTTTCTTTTCTCTAGCTGCTTTTTATACTTTTATCTTTGTGCTGAATTTCTGGAATCTTGATTATTTTATGCCTTGGTATAGATTTATTTTGGTTATGGCTATTTGGAGTCCTATATGCTTCATTTATTTGCATGTCAAATTCTTTATCTATTTTTGGGAAGTGTTCTGCCACTATTTCTGTGAAGAGGTTCTTAATGGCATTTGCACTGTCTCTAGTTTTCTCACTGCTTCCAATAAATCTTATGTTGTTCTTCTTTCCTTCATCCTATAGCTGTTGGATTGATTTTTCATGGTCTCTTGTTATTTTTAAGATATCTTTCTCTTTCTGGTCACTAGTTGTGTTCTAGATCTGATGGTCTATCCTCACCTTCATTCAATTTGCTGCATATAATTTCAATGGAGTTTCTAATCTCCTGCATTTCTGTTTGGATGTTACATTGATTACATTTCTTATCTATGTTTGGCATTCTTGGTTTCCATCATTTTCCTGAGGTCCTCTATTTGTTTATCTTGTCTGCTTTAATGTCTTTTTAAAAATAGTCATTTCCTTTACTTTGATAGTCATTTCTTAGAGATTACTTTCCTATGGCCTCTTCCATTTGTTTTTTCACTCCTGCTGCCATCATTTCAGAGAATTCCCTTTGTTGGGTTCTAGTTTCCTCTATTCCTTTCTGTTCTGGACTCATCCTGGGTGGGTTGGGATTTGGGATTGCATTTTGCTTTTTCATCTTGTCATTTTCTACTTAATTTTGTTTTCTGTTTGTAGATTTCTAATGTTAGATACGCTTATCACTGATGTTGAGGCTTTCCTAGGAGGTGTCTGCTCTTCAGGATGTCTCCTCTAGCCAGCACCACTGCCCTGGGGACAATGGAGGAAGCACAGAGCAAAAACCTGCACTTCTCTCGACTCCTTTTGCTGGCATGTCTGTCCTGGGGCAATGGAGGAAGCACAGAGCACAGACTTACACTTTACTTATTGGCACCGGAATCTTGGGGACAATGGAGGAAAGGTGGAGCCCATTGGTTGATTTCTTGATGATAACCTTTCTTTCTGGAGTGAGGTGAAATCTCAGCATTGTTTTAATTTGAATCTCTCAAATGACCAATCATATTGAACGTTTTTCATATATTTATTTGCCATTTGTATTTCTTTATTTAAGAAGTGGGTATTCATCTCAAATGCCCGGTTTTGGATTGGGTCTTTGAATTTAGGGGGTCTGATTTCTTTCAATCCTTTATATGTTCTAGGTATAAGTCCTTTGTCTGAGAAACAATTGGCTAAAAATTTTTCCCACTCTGTGGGTTGTCTTTTACTCTTGGTGATTTCTTTTGTTGTGCAAAAGCTTTTTAATAAGATGAAATCACAGTTGTTGATTCTTTGTAGTATTTTCTCTGCAATCTGGGTTTTGTTCATGAAATCCCTGCCTATACTATGTCTTCAAGATTTCTACCTATTTTCTCTTCCAATAGATTTCATGTTTCTGTTTTAATATTTAGATCTTTGATCCACTTTGACTTTAGTTTAGTGCACTTAGTGTCCCTTGGCTATTTTTAAATATGTTTTATTTCAGTACAAAGTTTCAGTATATCAAAACTTCTTTTTAGATTGGCATACTTGGCAATATGTCTAATCACAGTTGAAATGATATATTCTGACCATTTCCTTTATAAGGCTTAGAATTCATATATACTCCTGGCAGAAATTTTGATTAAACAAAAGAAACATGATGTTGTCCTCATTTTTAGGATTTGAAGCTAAAATACATTTTGCACAGGGTATCTAATATAGTCAGAGAGTACATCCAAATCTCAAGCTAGAAATAAGAAACCTGAACAAAACCAATGAGAAAAACCCAGTGTTCTCCAAGACTAAAAGGATTTTTGTTAGTGATGCAAGTACCACACTCATTGCTTAGAGGATCAATGATCTTAATTTCACCCAAATTAAAGTAAAAGGTCAGCACAAAACCCAAAAAGACAGTAGTACTCTCAGAAACCCAGCATTCCCTCCCCTGCTGTGGAGCCAAGCACACACTAATGAGGGCAAGAGCTCTCATCTATTGATAGGACTGTATTTGTCTCTTTCTTAATCATAGTGGACATGTCTGAGGAGACTGCCTGCACTGGTAGACTGCTTGCCCATATCTGGTTCCTCTTTTCATGGAAAGATCACACCTATCCGTTTTCTTGGGCTCAGGACTTACCATGTGACTTGAAATGTAAGTGACCACTCTGGGGTCTTTGACAGAAGTTGTAAGAGGCAAACATGCTTTTTCATGTTCCTTTTTTCCTCTGTCTAGAAGTTTCTCTGGCAGCCTAGGTGCTGGAGTGAGGATAACAATGGAGAGGAATTTTGCCCACCTCCAAAGCACAATATAAACTTCTACTGTTTTAAACTACTGGGATTACGGGTCCTTAAGTACAACCTTACAATATATATTTTCAGTGGGGGAAATATCACCCCTATGGGGTATCAGGTTAATAATATCCCTTAGTTATTGCAGACTGATCAGATCCACAATTTCCCAAACAAGTGTAAGGCAAAGGCTAAATAAAAAGAGGTGAATGGAATGATTTCAGGGCTCTGGGAGGATCAAAGCCCTCTCACAGAATTCGAGATTCTCTCTGAGCTAAGACCAAGACCTCCCTTGGGTGGTCCATATTTATTTGGTTATCAGAAGAAGGGAAGGGAGTACTCAAGAATGGCAGAATTACCGAAGGACTTCTCCAAGTAAGATATTAAATTAATCCTTAATAAGGATTAAGTTAATCCACCCAGGAGTGAGACACCCGAGCCTATAGCCTTTATCTAGTTGAGATCTGATACAGGTGTCCTTTATCTAGCTGAGATCTGATACAGGTGTCCTTTATCTAGTTGAGATCTGATACAAGGTGATCTTGTCTTATCCTTTGAGTCTTTCAAGCTTCATCCACCATTACAGGTTTTAGTAAGGATTAGTGACTCACAGAGGTTCACTTACTATGAATTTGTTGCCCGCTGCCAGACAAGCAGCCTAGGCTTTGGACAGATTCACAAGTAAACATACAAGGCCAACTGGTTAATCTAAGTCCTGCTCAGGGCTGCTTCATAGTGGTCTCTATCAGTGGGGGGCAAAAGTACCATGTTCTTTTTATGAAGAACACATACACACACACACATACGCAATACACAAACATATACAACACCTGTAGTATTAAACTTTCATGGAGGGGTGTGATTAAAGGAGTCTCTAAAGAGACTCCTTTAAGAGATGATAATGAAAGCT
>NW_004955416.1:10707852-10708926 GCF_000276665.1 Chinchilla lanigera | reverse complement strand
TTTGTATTTCTTTAATGGCCAGAGATATTGAACTTTTTAATGTATTTATTAGCTATTTATACTTCTTCTGAGAAATGCCTATTCATGTCAGTTCCTCATTTTTTGATAGGATCTTTTATTTTAGAAGTTTAATGTTTTGAGTTCTTTATATATTCTAGATATTAGTCCTCTGTCTGAGAGTTGCTGGAAAAATTTTCTCCATTATATAGATTAGTCTGATACATGATGAGAAATATGGGTCTGAATTCAATCTTCTACATGTGTATAACCAGTTTTCCTGGCAACATTTATTAAGGAGACAATCTTTCCTCCAGGTTATGATAAGGTTTCTTTTGAGAAGTTGGCTGTAATTCTAATGGATTTATCTTTAGAAGTGATTCAATGCTTTTCTCTAACAGCTTTAAAAATTCTGTCCTTCTGTTGTACTTCTGGGATGATTATGATGTGTCATGGGGAAGTTCTTTTCTGATTGTGGTGGCTATTTGGGGTTCTATAAGCATCATTTATTTGCATGTTAAGTTCTTTCCCCTATATTTGTAAACTTCTTTGCTATTTCTGTAAGCGCATTTTAAAATGTCATTTGTGCTGTCTTCTGATTTTTCACTAACTCTAATTACTCATTAATGTTAGATTGGTCTTTTTACATCACCCAGCAGTTATTGGATCCATTTTTCATGTTATTTCACTTTTAAAGCATCTCTAAGTATATGGTCATCTGCATCAGCCCTATTTTCTAGTAGTTCTTCTGTCCTCACATTTATTGCTTCTACTGAACAACTTTCAATAGAGTTTTTTTAATCTCCAAGATTTACTTTGGATACCTTTTCATGGACTTAATTTCTTTGCTATCATCTTATTTATTAGCTAACTTTTTATTAGTGTATTCTTTAAACCTACTGATCTTTTTTTTACTAAGTCTGTTATCTGTTTAGTTATATCCTCTTTGAGATCTCTAAGCATCTTGTTGATCTGGTTTTTGGTCTCTTCTTTTATCATTTTGTATAATTCACCTGTTTGGTTTTGATTTGCTCCCCAACAATGCCCCATAGATCAGATTATAGGGAGTTTGTGGAG
>NW_004955416.1:10682674-10706501 GCF_000276665.1 Chinchilla lanigera | reverse complement strand
ACCCTGGTTTGCTCACCCCTCTGTCCATACACCCCAGGCTGTGGCAACTGTCCAAGCTAAGTCATATCCCTGATCATGTTGGCAGCAAGGTAAAGCAAAGAGACCACTGAGCTCTGTGTTGGATATAGGCAGCAGGGCGGTGGTGGTGGTGTCAGGGTAAGATTCTAGCAATCCTCTGGAGTTAATCCCAGCCTTTCAGACCCAGCCTTCTCTGAAGACCACCAAGATCAGCCTGGCTTCTCAACTAATTTGGCAGGATCCCCATATTCTTTCCAGTTTGAGCTTAAACTTTTCAGGGGCTCTATGTTTAGCCTGTGCCTTCTCCATGACTGTCTCTTGTATCCATCTCCCACCCTACACACTAGGGTGTAAGGTGATCCATAAAATCCTGAAGTGTAGTTGTTCTGTTTCTGCTCAGTAGCTCAGACTTAAAATTAACCCCTTCCAAAAATGGCTCCTAATTTAATGCTCTTAAATATGGCAGGTGCTGCAATAGACTTCTTTTCCAACTTTAGCTTTCCATGCATAAGGTGTCACTTTTGGAGCAAAACTATGCACTGTTTTTGCAGTTTACAATAACTGGGATTTTCTTGGGTCTAGCACTGCCTGCCTGGTCTGCTACCAACCCTCTCTGAGCATACCTTTTTTTTAGTGGAGACAGGTTCCTCTCCCTGGAAGATATGAGTAATGTTCTAGACTGCTTCACCCCTTTCTCTGCATGTGTTTCATTTCTCCAGCTTCTCTGTTCTTCCAGCTTCTCTGCAATTTCTAGTTTTCCTGTTGGCTCCCTCACAACTCCCAGAGACCTTCTTTTTCCCTTCACAAGTTGTTGTTTTATAAGTGTCACAATTCCAGGTTCCAGAGAGGTTGCATTTTGCTGCTGGTTTTTCTATTGCCATTTTTAATTTCCTGGTGCAGGGTCTTAAGGCCTCAGAAACCAAACCAAATCCAAAGTCTTGTGCACACTAGGCAAGAATTCTACTACTGAGCTACATCCTTAGCCCCTCCTGGTGGGTTTTTAAAAAACACTGATATACAGGTCTATTTCCCAGATATTCTAATTTAATTGGTGGAATCCACACCTTGCTTTAAAAGGGGAAGTGCAGATAAGGCACTGCTTTTCCTCCCCTTTAGGAGAGGCACCATTCAAAGGCAAAAGAACAGCACAGAGCAGTGGCAGTGGCTGGCATGGAGTCCAACTCACTCCTGTTTTAGATGGGCTACTTTGGCTTCACACCAGGTAACAAAAACCCGCAGTCATCAAAAAGAGGCAGTAATGTCCATTTTCTGTACTTTATTGTTCGTATTTCATGACACACTATTTGAACACCAAGGGTCCTTTATGACTCACTTGGAAAACATAAGAAGGAAAAAAAAAGGTTGTGGTTATTCATGGACTAGTACCTGTAGTCAGTATTTTCTACACAGATACAATTTGGAAATAATCTTTATCTTCAGCTGCTAAAATTCTAAATTCTTATTCAGTTAATTTAAAAACATGTTGTGTATGAGCACTTCTTTATCTTCTATATCTAGAAACTGTAGATGCCAGAGGGAGAGAGCAAAATTTAAAAGTTAAAGTAAACATTACATTAGCTGGGCATGGTGGCACATGCCTGTAATCTCTGCACTCAGGAAGCTGAGGTAGTAGGGTTGCCTTGAGTTCAAGGCCATCCTGGGCTACATAGTGAGTTCAAGGACAGCCTGAACTACATAGTGAGACCCTGGCTCAAAACAAACAAACAAACAAACAAACAAAAAATAGATAGAATGAAAGACAGAAATATTGAAAAGGACCTTGGTTTGAGTTAAATTACAAGGACATGGGATTATCATTGCTAAAGTTGGTTATTAGGTGGATCACCAGGTTTTCTTTTCTGAAATGTCTTTTGGAATGGACAGTGATATGCCTGTGTTATTTCTTGTGTCTAGATGTCCCCCAAAGCTTTATGCAGTCATAGATGGGGCTTTTTCAGAGGTGGCTGATTCTAGAGTGTGTGATTGATTCATAGTACAATGCTAGGATTAAGGGTAGTAGGATTAAGGGTGGGTGATTACTAAATCAGTCCACTGATTAGTTTGGGAGCACCCTAGTCCCGGTAGCCTGGATACAATATAAGGGACAGAAAGAGACTTGTCTTGTCTCTTGCTTGCTTTGCTACCTTCTGCTTACCATGAACTGTTTCTCTTCTGCGATACTTGTCTGCTATTCCACCCTGCCTTGGAGCCAGCCAAATATGGACTGAAACCTCTATGAACTGTGAGTTAAGCAGACCTTTCCCCCTTTACCATGAACTGTTTGCTACCTTCCGCTTACCATGAACTGTTTCTCTTCTGCGATACTTGTCTGCTATTCCACCCTGCCTTGGAGCCAGCCAAAAATGGACTGAAACCTCTATGAACTGTGAGTTAAGTAGACTTTTCCCCCTTTAACTTCTGGTGCAGGATATTTTGTCTCAACAATGAGAGAAAAGTAATTAAGGCAGCCTGTATTTTAATGAAGTTACTGTATTTTCAGCTATTAAGTAAAAATTAAAATGTGTTAGTATCGGGAATATCACTTTGAGTTTTCCTTTTTTTTTTTTGTCTTTTTGAGAAAGGGTTTTGTCATGCAGTTCAGGCTGGTTTTGAGCTGACTTTGTAGCTCAGGCTGGCCTCAAACTCACAATGGTCTTCCTGCCTCAGTCTCCTGAGTGCTGGAATTACAGGCGTGCACCATTGAGCCTTGCTGAATTTTTCTTTTACATATCTTCACAGGAAGACGACTTTTACATTTGTTTCTTTACTTGAAAGTTTTAACAAAAATGTTTATGTTGGTTTTCCTGATAATATTTTTGGTCATGGAACACCTCACTTGAGGGGAGGATAGAGATGGAGGTATTTGCAGCCATTATTTGTGAAATTCCTTGAAGCATAAAAATAAAATATTTAAGAAATTCTACATGGGAAAGAGAGTCAGTGTCAGTTGTACAAACTGACACAACTAGATTGTCAACACTGATTTTGGCAGGTGAAGAAATTAAAAATCGAGTATTTAAGGTTATTAGTAGAGACAAGGATGGATTTGAAATGCAGAAATGGATAAAATGTAGAACCAAGATGGTTTAAATGCTAGCTCATCTATGGTTTGTTATCTTGGGTTTCTTTCTTATCTTCTCATTGACATTAAAAATTATGTATGTCATGTACAACATGTTGTTTTCAATATGTATATACTGTAGGATAGCTTGATTGAATTAATTAACTATGCTGCCATCTCTAATTTCAAATATTGGCAACAGTGTGCTGTGAATTCTTTTCCCATTGCCTTATCAACCCAGTTGCTAAAGTGGGGAAAGAAATCCAGGGTCTACATGATGCTGCTTTTTTGTCCTACTGATGGTTAGGCGAGAGCTAAAAACATGCCCTAAACTACATTAACTGTGTTCTTTCTCCTGAGAATTTGGAATTGGGATGCAATCTTTGGTTAGTTTATATTAGAGATTTTAGCCAGTGAGTGATGAAGTCCTGGACAGGACTACAGTTTACTACGAAGGAGATGGTAAAACCAAGAAAGTCAAAAGTCAATCTTCAGAGAAAAAAGAGGAGACATTATGCAGTGTGCAAGAGGTGAAAACATTTGCAGTTTCTGACCTAAGTTCAGTGACAATCCTTTGTGAAGCCTGGGTGTCCTGCCAGATTTGGTTTCACAAGAGACACCTGCATCTTTTCAGTAACCTTTATCCTCTTATGCTGGAGGTGGTTGGAGTGGGAGTCTGTTCCTTGCAAGTAACTATTCCATATTGAGATGGGTTCTGCACATACAGTGATTAAAATCCTTGAAGGACACAGGCCACAGTTACTGCAGGTGCCTCGCTTCTGAAAAATTTGCTTAACTTATTGAGATCAGCCTTCTGGTAGGTTAACTGGCCGTTCAGTACAACAGATCTGGTAGGTGTTGTGAGCAAATGGGTTACAAAGGAAGGAAAGGTAATGGTATGAATCTTTGTAGTAAGGGGCACAAGTTTTACTGTATGTCTCCTAAACAAATGAAGCATAAATACACATGGAAAAATTTATGGTTGAATTTTCTTTCTTTAACCTAATTAAGCCTTAGTAATACAGGTAGAATTCAAGAAGATATGAAATTTAATGTCCCATTCATTATAAAACGGGTTCAAAAGATGCTAAGATAGATAAAATAACCAACTCTATCAGATCCACCAATTTCTAGCCCCCTTTATCTTCTGCTTTAGATCCTTGGCACCAATTATATAAATTTGGCCCCAAAGTGCCTGGCTGGTTTTGCATTGTAATTGAAATGTAGGTGTCTTATGAAAGCAAAAGAACTGCATTGTTCTTTTCAGAATTTAGAATTTGAACTGGTTCACTGATTTTGTTCCTGTGGAATTACCAGACAGCTGGAGAAACAGCTGGACCAGTTTCTGAACATCAGTGACAACAACAAAACTTCCTCAAGTCTGAATTACAAAAGGGATTTTTATCAGAATTGTATAGCACTGTTTAATAAATACAAATCACACTTTACTGGCAATTGGCCACTTTCCTGTTTACATCAGTAATGTATTATGAACGTGGAGCCAAATATACTAAGAGTTTGATTTATGGAGAGTCATCACTTTGGACTTCCTTGATTTTTTTTTTATTAGCAAATGTTTGCAATACACGATGTTTACATTCCTTGTTTGGAGTTGGTACATAATGCATTTTAATTCCTTTTTTTTCACCCCCTTTCCTTCCCTTCTCCATCCTCCATCTCTGAGTCACCTTTCCATTTGTGAAAGACGTATCCCCCTACTTCATACTATCTAACTTTTATTTTGTTCTTTATTTGTAATTTGGGTTTCTCATTAAGAGAAGCCATGTGATATTTAGGCTTGTGTACCTGGTTTATTTCATTTAACATTATGGTCTTAAGCTGCATCCATTTTTCTATGAATAACTCAAGTTTACCTTTCTTTATGACAGAGTACTCTATTGTATATAAACACCACATTTTCTTTATCCATTAATCTGCTGATAGACGTATAGACTCCTTCCTAGACATAGCAGTTATAAATTGTGTGCTATAAACATGAGTATACATGATATTACAGTATCAATGTAATATGATGTCTTTAATTACTTCAGAAAATATCTAGAAGAGGAAAAGACAGGTCAACTGGAATTTCTAGATTTAGATTTTGAGGAATCTCCATACTGATTTCCATAGTGGTTGTACCAGTTTAGATTCCCACCAACAATGTAGAAGGGTTCCCTTTTCCTCACAGCCTGGCCAACATTTATTTTTTGATTTTTTTTTTATTTTTTTTATTTTTTTTTTTTTTTGTTGTTGTTTTTTTTCTGGTACCGGGAATCAAACTCACAACCTTGCGCTTGCCAGGCAGGCGCTGTGCCACTGAACTAAATCCCCAGCCCCTATTTTTTGATTTTTTGATGATGGCCATTCTTTCCAGGGTAAGATGGAATCTCACTGTTGTTTTAATTTGTATTTCTATAAGACCAATAAGACCAACATATCTTCATATACTTACTGGTCATTTGTACTTCTTTTCCTATGAAATGTCTATTAACTTTAGTTACCCATTTTTTAAATTGGGTTTTTTATTTTGGGTGGCTAATATTTTTGAGTTCTTTATATATTCTTGATATTAGTCCTCTGTCTGAAGGATATGTTGCAAAACTTTTTCTCATTCTGTAGGTTGCATATTCATTCTGTTCATTGTTTCTCTCACTGTTCAAAAGCTTTTTGATTTGATATGATTCCATTAATTGATTTTTGATACTATATCCTCTACAGCCAGGGTTATATTCAGGAAGTCCTTGCATACACCTCTGTGTTTTGCTTATTTTGTCTTTTAGTAGCTTAAGTATTTTAACATCTAGTTCTTTGATCCATTTTGACTTTAGATTACTACATGGTGAGAGATACGGGTCTAGATTCAATCTTCAGCATATGGATGGCCAGTTTTCCCAGCACTACTTGTTGAAGAGGCTACCTTTCCTCCAGTGTATGTTTTTGGCCTATTTGTCAAAGATCAAATAGTTGAATGCACTTGGTGGTTTTTTCATCTTCTCTTTGTCCCATTAATCCTTGTGTCTGTTTTCATGCCCATCCCATACTGTTTTTATCTCTGTAGCTGTGTATGAATTTTAGGGTAGTTTTCTCCCATTCTATTAAGAATGGTATAGGAATTTTTATTGGGATTACATTAAATCTGTACATTAATTTTGGAAATCAGGTCATTTTAACTATCTTGGTTTTGCCAATCCAGAAACAGAGGACATCTTTCTATTTTCTGATGTCCTCTTTGATTTTCTTTTTCACAATGCTGTAGATTTCATTTCAGAGGTCTTTCACTTCCCTAGTTTAATTTTGAAGTATTTAATTCACCTTGATGTCATTATGATAAAAGAATTTTTTCTAATTTCTTTCTCAGTGGGTTCATTATTAAAGTATGGAATGCTATTGAATGTTCTGTGTTGATTTTGCATCCTGATTTTGTATCATTATTGAATTTGGTTATTACTTTAGCTATTAATTCTAAGAGTCTTTTGGTGAACTGTTTAGGGTCTTCTATGTAGAACACCATGTCATCTGCAAATAATGATACTTTGACTTCTTCCTTTCTTATACATACCCTTTTTATTTTTTTCTTGCCTAATTGCTCTTGCTAATGTTTTGAGTACTATGTTGAACACAAGTGCTGCTAGTGGAAATCCTTCTCTTGTTCAAGATTTTAGAGGGAATGCTTTCAGTTTGTCCCCATTTAATAGGCTGTTGGCAACAGGTTTGTCATAAATGTCTTTTATCAGATTGAGATAAGGTCTTTCTATACCTATTTTTTCAGTGTTTTTGTGATGAAAGGATGTTGGATTTTTGTCGGAGGCTTTTCTGCATCTATTGAGGTGATTATATGATTTTTGTCATTGCATTAGTTTATGTGGTACAGTCCACTTATTAATTTGCATATATTGAATCATCCTGCCATCCTTGCGATGAAGTCTACTTGGTCATTATGTATGATGTTTCTGATAATTCATTGCACTCATTTGCCAGCATCTTGTTGAGTTTTGGATCTATATTCCTTATAAGATTGGTCTAGCCAGGTGTGGTGGCACACATCTGTAATCCTGGCACTCGGGAGACTGAGGCAGGAGGATCGCTGTGAGTTTGAGGCCAGCTGGGCTACAAAGTGAGTTCCAGGCCAGCCTGAACTGCAGAGGAAGACCCTGTCTCAAAAAGCCACCCCCCCAAAAAAAAAAAAGATTGGTCGATACAGTAATTCTCTTTTTTCCTTGGGTCCTTGTCTGCTTTCAGAAGCTATCAGGGTAATGGTAACTCTTAGAAATGTCTCTGGAAGTACTTCTTCCCTCTGAATTTCATTAAAAAGCCTGAGAAATGTTGTTAAAACTTTCCTAAAGTTATTGTAGAATTTAACAGTGAATCATCTGGACCTGAGGTTTTATTAGTTGGTAGGGTTCTTCTTTTATTACTGCTTCAATTTTATTGTCAGTTATTGTATTATTCAGGGTTTTTAAATATTCTTAGTTCAATTTTGACAATTAACATATATTCAGAAATCTATCCATTTCTTCTGAATTGTCCAATTTACAGGTATACAGGTTTGCAAAGTAGTTGTTAATACTGTTTCTTATTTTGGCAGTGTCAGTAGTAATTTCACTTTTCTTATATCTACTTGCAGTGATTTGGATCATTTTTCTCCTTTTTTATTCAGATTGGCTATTTTGTTTATTCTTTTGAAGAATCAACTCTGAATCATCAACCGTATTTTTTGACTGAATTTCATTGATTTCTGCTTTGATCTTTATAATTTCCTTTTTTGTACTAGCTTTGGGTTTGGACTGTATTTTTTTTTTTTCAGACAAGGTCTCATTATGTATTTCAGGGTGGCCTTGAACTCACTATGCAGCCCAGGCTGACCTTGAACTCATGCAATCTTCTTGCTTCAACTTTTTGAGTGTTGGGATTACTGGCATGTGCCACTATGCTGACTGGATTGTTCTTGTTTTTCTTGGACCTTGAAGTACATCTTTAGGCTATTTATTTGGGCTCACTCTGCTTTTGTTCTTTTGGGCTTTTTTGATGTGGGCATTCACAGGTATAAACTTCCCTTTCAGGGCTGCCTTCATTGTGCCCCTAAGTTCTGGTATGCTGTACTGGCATTATTGTTTAGTTCTAGAAATGATCTTATTTTATCCTTGATTTATTCTGTAATCCCTTGCTCATTTAAGAGTATACTATTTAGTTTTCACACATTTGTGTGCAATCAATGTTGTCTTTTGTAACTGATTTCTAATTTCATTGTACTGTGCTCTGATAATATGCATGGTATAATTTCAATATTTTTTACACTTACTGAAGCTTGTTTTTTGGCTAGTATGTGGTCTAGTTTGAAGAAAGTTCCATGTGCTGCTGAGAAGTATGCATATTCTGTTGAAACACTCTGTAGTTATCTATTCAGGCCACTTATTAAAGGTTTTATTCAACTTTGATATTTTTATGTTGATTTTTTTTGTCTAGTTGATATATTTGGTTTTTTTTTTACTGTTATTTTTGTTGTTGTTTTGGGGGGTACTGGGAATGGAAATCAGGACCTTGCACTTGCCAGGCAGGGGCTGTGCCACTGAGCTACATCCCTGGCCCTGATCTATTTGTGATAGGGGGGTATCAAGAGTTCCCATGAATTATGGTTATGCTTATGTAGTCTTATACATCCAATAATACTCATTTTATGAAGTTGGGTGTACCACTGTTTGGTGAATATATGTTAATATTTGTTACCTCTTCCTGTTGGATTGTTCCCTTAACCAATATGTAGTGACTTTCTTTGCCCTTTTGATCAGTTTTGGCTTGAGGTTCCCCTTGTCTGAACATAGGAGAGCTACACTTTCCATTTTCGTGGGTTCCTGTTGCTTGGGGTATTGTTTTCTATCCTTTGATTTTTAGTCCATGATTTTCTTTTTGGGTTGTGTATGTTTCTTGTATATAGCATATCACTGATCTTGTTTCTTGACCCATTCTGCCAGTTTGAGTCTTCTGATTGGGGAACAGACCGCTCATACTGAGTTATTACTGATAGGTACTGACTTATTCCTGTCATTGCCTTATTTTTCTGTTGCTGATTCTCTGTCTTTCTCTTCTACTTAAATAAATGCTCATCCTACCAGGTATGCTCATTCTATTAGGCATCTTGCTATTGTTAGCTTCGTTGTCTCTTTCTGAGGTATCACTGAGAATTTTGTGCCATGCTGGCTTAGTGGTCATAAATCTCTTCAAATGCTCTTTATCATGAAAATATCTTCTTTTTTTCAAAGTGCAATAAAATGCTTTTATTTTCATTTCTGTTGATTTTATTTTGTTTTATTTATTCTAAAGAAAAGAAAAATAAACAAGGCCAGGCATGGCGGTGCATGCCTGTAATCCTAGCACTGGGGAGGTTGAGGCAGAAGGATCACTGCAAGTTCAAGACCAGCCTGGGCTACAAAGGGAGCTCAAGGCCAGCCTGAACTACATAGCGAGACCCTGTCTCAAAAAGACCAAAAAATAAGAACAATGGTATAAAATTTCACAAGATTGTAGGAGAGTAACAATGGTTAGTACATTGCATAATTGTTATCTTCAAAGTACTGTAGTTGCTCATATTAAAAAATACAGGCATGAAAAACTGATCAAGCAATATAGGCATATACCTTTCCTTTCAATGAGTTAGTAGCAATTCGGAGTATAACTATCTTAACTGTCTTATGTGTATATATGTATATATATATTTCCTTTTCCCTTCCTTCTTTTCTCCCTTCCCCCATTCCAGTTTCTCTTTCCTTCTGAGCATTTTCTTCCCATTTCACAATATATACTGTACATTTTGGGTCATATTTACTCTTTCACCTTCTTACACTAGGGAGACAATACAATGTTCACACATGCGAGACTGATTTATTTCACTTATAAGTATGGACTCAAGTCGCATCCATTTCCCTATATGTCTCAAGTTTATCATTCTTTATAACTGAGTAGTACTCCATTGTATAAAAATGCCATATCTTTTTTATCCATTCCTCAGTTGATGGCCTTTTGGGTTGTTTCCAAGATTTAGTCAATACAAATTGTGCTGCTATAAACATGGGTACACATATATCACTGTGGCATGATGTTTTTAATTCTTCTAGAAAAATACCCAGAAGGGGAATAGCTGGGTTAAATAGGACCTCTAATCCTAGTTTTTTGAGGAATCTCAAGACTTATTTCCAAAGTGGTTGCACCAGTCTACATTGCCACCAACCGTGGAGAAGTGTTCCTTTTCCCCCACAGCCCCTCCAGCATTTTTTGCTAGTTGATTTCATGATGATAGCCATTCTTTCTGGGGTGAGATGGAATCTCAGTGTTGTTTTAATTTGCATCTCTCGAATGACCAATGATGTTGAACATTTTTTCATGTATTTATTTGCCATTTGTATTTCTTCACTTGAGAAGTGCATGTTCATCTCAGATGCCCATTTTTGGACTACAAAGCTACTGTGATAAAATCAGCATGGAAGTGGTAAAAAAAAACAGACCTGAGGATCAGTGAAACACATTAGAAGATGCGGACACAACTACAAACACACTCAGCCACCTTATCTTTGACAAAGAGGCCAAACATGTTCACTGGAAGAAAGATAGCCTCTTTCATAAATGGTGCTGGAAAACCTGGCTCTCTATATGTCAAAGACTAAAACCAGATCCATGTCTATCACCATGCATGAAACTAAAGTCAAAATGGATCAAAGATCTAAATATTAAAACAGAAACGCTAAATCTACTGGAAGAGAGAGTAGGTAAATCTTGAAAACATAAGAGTAGGCAGAGAGTTCATGAACAAAATCCAAACTACATGGGAAACACTTCAAAGAATCCACAACTGGGATCTCATCCTACTGAAAAGCTTTTGTATCTCAAAAGAAATCACCAATAGAGTGAAAAGACAACCCACAGAGTGGGAAAAATTTTTTTAGCTACTTGTCCCTCTAACAAAGGACTTATATCTAGAACATATAAAGAATTGAAAAAACTCAGACCCCCCCCCAAATTCAAAATACCTTATCTCTTCATGAAGTCTGAAAGGTGGATTTGCTGGGTAGATCAACCTAGGTTAGAAGTTGTTTTCTTTTAGGACTTGAAACCCTTCAGTGCAAACTGTCCTGACCTTTAAGGTTTCTCTTGGGAAGCTGCTATAATTCTAGTGGGCTTTCCTTTATGAGTAACTTGTTGCTTTTCCGTAACGGCTTTTAAAATTCTGTTCTTGGATTTCCAGTATTTTGACTATGAGATGTTGTGGAGAAGTTTTTTTGTGAAAATGTCTCTTTGGGTTCTGAATGCATCACTTATTTGTATGTTATGTTCCTTCCATTATTTGGAAAGTTTTCTGCTATTATTTCAGTAAACAGTTTTGTTAGTGCCATTTGTTTTGTTTTGTAATTCTTATTTCAGTGTCCTTTGAGTTATGTAGGAGTTATTAGATACATTTTTCATGTCTTCTTTTGTTTTTAATGTATCTCTCATTAATTAGTCACAGAGAAAAGGCTCTCTATCTAGTTCTGATACTCTGTCCTCACATTGGTCACGTCTGCATTCCATACTTTCAATAGAATTCTTACTCTTCTGAATTTCAGTCTGGAGCCTTTTTATGGACTCTAAAGCTTTTCTGTGCTTGTCATTCATGTTTTTCATCTTTTTTTTAAAGCTCAGTTATCTTCTTATTAGTGTCTTCTGTAGACTTGCTGATTATTTGTTTTATTTGGCCCAGTATCCTACTACTTCTATCTTTTGTGAGCTTGCCAAAAGCCTTATTGTTCTGTTTCGTTACCTTCTTGTAATGCTTTGAATAATTTGGGTGTATAGCTTTTGGTTGCCCCCTCTTTGCTGCCCCATGGGATTAGCTTTGGGGTAGTTGAAATTTTGGGAAGAATTTTGTTGCTTTTTTTCTCATGTTTCTATTTTTTGTTTGTTTGTTTGTGTGTGTTGAGGGTTGAGCATTCATGTAGTTGAAAGCTCTCTTTCTAGTATAAAGACCTCTTTTCAGTGGTGTCCTCTGGGTGTGGCTAACTATTGGCCTTTGCCTCAATGCCAGGATCCAAATATCCCCATTTACTTGGGATGGGAGGTTGCTGCATGCTTGGCCTAGTTACCAGTTTTCCAGGAATGGATCAGGGTATTTTTAGTGACCCAAAGTCAATTTCATTTACTTTGTTTTAATAAGTTATCGGTAACTCATACTTTTCCCCAGAATGCATTTCTTCTAAGTATAAGACATATCATGTCAGCTATCCATTTCATCTTCTTGGAAACCCCTGAGAGCCATTGGATTTTCTCCATGCTGACCTTGGCTCTTCTCCACACCTGTGGTACAGCTGTTGTACTTGGATCAAACTTGATAACTTGATTATTCTGAGGATTTACTTTATTTTTTCCTGTGTTAAGTCCATTTCTAGGATCCTGTGTGTATTAGTCAACTTTTATTCCCTCTGAGCAACTTTGTTGAAGATATCAATATGTAATATAACAATCACCGTTAATCCTTATCATTTGGTTTGAAACTCCCTATCATTTTAAATGTGCTTGCTTTGTTTTGCTTGTACTTTGCTATTGTTCTTTGTTTTTTTACTACTCTTTTTAAAATAAAAAAAAAATGACTCCAAAATATCAATGGCTTACAAAAGAAAGCAAGATTTATTCCTCACATTCATTAGACATCATCCTGGTTTGGCTGCAGCTCAGCTGCATGTTGGCTTCTTCCCAGGACCCAGAAGGAATCTTCATCTGGGCTACACCAGCCTTTTGGCTAAGAAAAGAACAATATATCCACCATTTCCATTTCTGTTCCATCGCTCAATGCAAATCAATGGCCAAGCTTTATGTCAGAGGGTTAGAAAGTAAAATTCTAGTCCCAAGGAAGACAGGCATTGAATATTTGAAGACATACTACAGTCTACGTGTCTCTCTCTATCTTTCTTCTTTTTATTTTTTTGAGACAGGCTCTCACTTTGTAGTTCAGGCTGGCCTTAAACTCTGTATGCAGCCCAGGCTGGCCTCAAACTCATGCTATCCTCCTGCCTCAGCCTCCCTAGTGCTGGGATTACAGGAGTGTACCACCACATCCCCCTCTACCATGTATTTCTATTTCTTTGTTCTTTTGAGTATTTGGGAGGATCTCAAATTTAAGGCCAGCTTGGCCAGCATAGCAAGACTACAATCTCAGAAAATAAAAATAAAAAAGAAATTTCTGCAAATGTTTACCAGCTACAAAATCAACTCGAAATGAACAACAGACTTAAATGTGAGACTTGTATTATGAAACTACTATAAGAAAACACAGGGAAAATGCTTTAGGACATCAGAATGGGCAAGAATTTTTTTTTTTTATGAGATCCCAAAGGCACAGAGAATAAAAGGAAAAATAAGTAAGATTACTTCAAACTAAAAAGCTCCTGAGACAGGCTAGGTGGTGTACACCTGTAATCCCAGCACTTGGGAGGCTGAGGCAGGAGGATCACTGTGAGTTCGAAGCCAGCCTGAACCGCATAGTGAGACCCTGTCTCAAAAACAAAAACCAAAACATTCGGCACTGCAAAAGAAACAGTGAAAAACACCCTACAGAATGGAAGAAAATATTTGAAAACTATACATGTGACAAGGATTAATATTCCAAGTATATAAGGGACTCAAATACTCAAAAGAGTTAAAACAAAACAATCCAATTTAAAATGGGCACTAGACCCAAATAGATATTTCTCCAAAAAAATGTACCAATGGAGCCAGGTACAGTGGTGAGTATCTGTAATTCCAGGACTTGGGAGTCTCAGGAGAATTACTTGAGTCCAGGAGTTTCCTTGCACACTGTTGGTGGGAATGTAAATTAGTTCAGCCATCATGGGAAATGGGTGAGGCACCAGAACAAATAAACATGAGAACTACTGAGCCGTGGGTGGGGCTCCGTGGTACAGCACTTGCCTGGCATATAGAAGGTGCAAGGTTCAAACCCCAGGACTACAAAAAATATAAATAAAATTTAAATAAGTAAACATAGAACTACTACATGACCCAGAAACTCCACTACTGGGTCCATAGCCAAACAAGATGAAGTCATGTGTCAGAGAGACCCTGCATTTCCCAGCATTGTTTATCTATACCTTCAGAGTTCTTCACAGATCAGTGAATGATATTAGGGAAAATTCTCAGAATCTTGTTATACCCTCATTTCTTTTGAGAAATGTCTGTTTTTTTGTGCCTTATCCAAAAAAAAATTCTTGCCCTTTCTTATGTCCTGAAGCATTTCCTCTATGTTTTGTTATAATACTACCATAGTTTCAGGTCATACACTTGAGTCATTGTTCATTTGGAATTGATTTTGTAACTGGTAAACATTAACCACCCCTGAGCAAAGAAATCCCACTCATCAAGATATGGATGAAAAACCCATAGATGGTAATATTAAGATAAAAGAACTGGTGGTATGCACTGAATCCACTCAAATACGAAAATCAGATTAAACAACCAAAGGAATTATGGTTGCGAAAAGCTGTAAATATTGTAAACCCTGACAAAAGAGAAATAATATGAGCCACAAAAATTGGGAGGGTGAATGACTTCTAAGAATATTAATATCTCATGTAGAACAGCAAGTAATCAACTGAAAACATAAATCAAGAAATATGGGCTGTTCTGACTTCCTCTTTTCTTTGTATATTTTCTTTACCCATATTCTTTAGGCTGTCTTCTTTACTGTCTCTCCCTTTGTCTTTTTTTAAAAAATGCATAAACTAAATACTTAATAAAGTATTAAGTAGTTGATGTAAATTTTCAAGCTGCATGGGATGGTAATTTCTAAGAGGATTAGAAACATGCTTCATTCATCTTTGAAAGCTTTCAACACTTAGCATAGGGACTTGAACATAGTAGATCAACAATAAATTTTCTGAATAAATGAATTCATTATCTTTGTTTTGTATACATTTTATTGCTAGAATGTCTGAAGACTTGCTGGAAATATAAGGAAAATGAACCATAATTGGAGAATATAATAAAGCCTGTCATCCAAAGCTGAGACACCTATTATAAATGTTTCTAATGTCTCATTAAAGATATTCTATTGTTTTCAGAATCCATTTCCCTCAGTAAATAATGTCTTCATAGTCTAATTTAATCATTTACACTGCCATCAAAATGATCATTTCCAGATGCAGATCTGATCTGCTACTTCTCAGTTTAAAAATGTCCAATGATTGTCTTCTGACTATACAGCAAAATCCAGATTTCTAAGCACGTCAGTGAGTTTCTCTATGATCTGCCCTTGGTCCAATACACCCTGTACACCATTGCTGGCAGACCTATGGCACACGTTATAATGTTTTTCTTTTAAGACAAAAGATGTTAATGTATGAGTTGTTTTCTCTGAACTAAAACCTCAGCTAGGCATGGTGGTGCAGGCCTGTTGGGGCAGGAGGGTTGCCACGAGTTCAGTGCCAGCCTGGGCTACACAGTGAGTCAAGGCCAGCCTGAAGTACAAAGTGAGACCCTGTCTCAAAAACAAAAACAAAAAAGAAAAAGAAAAAACAAACACTTAAAACCTCAGTTTAGGTTTATTTGCAGTGTTGGCATGTTGCCATAAATATGTGGGTTTGGAGTTGCAGATTGGCAACTGATCTCTAAAAAGTTTGCCATTACTGCTGCACACTACCAATCGGGGCACCTGCTGTTCCTGGAACACGCCATATCCACTTGTGCCTCTGTGTCTTTGGTCATGTTCCTTCCTTTACTTAAAATGTCACTTTTGTTGGGTGTTACGGTGCATACTGTAGTGCCGGCTACTCGAAAGGCTGCAGTTGGAGGATTGCCTAAGCCTAGGAGTTTGAGGCTGCTTCGATGAGTTAGCAAATCCTGCCCCCCCCCAAAAAAAGAAAAGAGAAGACAAGACAAGACAAGAAAGAAAAGAAAAGAAAAGAAGTTGTGGATGTAGCTCAACATCAGAGACCTTGCCTAACATGTGCTAGAGCTTGGGTTCAATCCCCAGTATTGTTAAATAATTAAATAAATAGCTTGTCCTCACCCCATATCCTGCTTTCCTGCTGTCTGCCATCATTACACTCCATTCCTTAGGGTCCAGCTCAAATGCTTTTTCTTTAAGGCTTCACTATCTCACACAACCTTAAATAATTGCACCACTTATGCTTCTGTAGCAGTTTGCTCATGGTTCACATGTTGCAGTATAGCTAATTGTATATACATTTGGCATTTTCTCCTTAGAATCATCGTGATTTATGTATTTTTTCCTTCATATTTGGGCTATGACTATATTTCCTTTTCTCGTGTTTGGGCTATATCTTAGGTATTCTACAAATTTATCACAGAGCCTGACGTTATATGCTCAATACATGTAGTTTGGAATTTTTTTTAAAAAGCACATGTACTGCTTACATTTTCATGAGGAAAAATACATGCTTACTGTGGGTGCAAGAGGAAATAAAAAAATCCTAAGTGTTAGGAGAAGATAAAATAGCTGTCTCTTAAACTGTCCTGATACAAAGGAAGAGTTGAACATTTCTTTATGGGCAAACTCTTCTGTGAAAACTATAGAAATTGTTTAAATTTAAACACATATACATCTGCTAACTTAAAGCAAGTACACACCTATTGTTTCTATAAAGCTGTAAAGTAACCATTAACCTGAGGGTAGAAGCTTTTTAGACAGAGAACAGTACTCCGTTTGAATGTGCAAATCTCTGCTCCTGCAGGCATTGATACAGAACAGAAGCACTGTTTCTTTTCTTTTTGTGGCTTTATAACACATGTGGATGGATTATTTATATAGAGATGCGAATTTTGTTGTTTGAGCTCTTGCTATTAGGAAAACAAGCTGAGGTCAAAAAGATACAAGAATGTGAGAACAGATACAATCCTTACTGACTATTAGAGAAATAATTATGCAAAGAGACTGGCCTGGTCTTCATATGGTTCTTCTCAAACCTACGCACAGAGACTGAATAACTCAATCTTTGTTGAAAGAAATGTTGATGTTGGACTGTACTTTAAAATTTGATAGTCTCCTTGGATCAGAGGTTAAGGTCACACTCCTGGGTATGGAGGGTGGGTTTTCCTCTCAAAGAGTTGCTATTTCTATGATTAGTCATGCTAGGAAGAGGTAGCACCTCAGGTAAAAATGGGACTTTGAAAGTGGACCCTAACCTGGATGAAGAGAATTCTTTTCTTCTCTGAGGTTCACAGTGGTTGGATCAGAATGTCTAAGACATGGTCAGGAGGATACTTGCTGGAGAGAGGAAGCTGTTCCTAAGTACATGGAACAGGCTGAGAGCTTGACAGTAAGCAGGATGTATCTAATTTATGAGGACATTAAGAATAGCCACATCATGATTGCAAGTTATAGTCTGGATCATTTTTCCTTTCTAAACATTGTTAGAAGTTATAGCCTAGACTTAGCTGTGCTAGGGGGAGTATATTAGCTCTCCCACTGCAGGGGCAAATATACAACATTTGCAATTTAAAAGAGGATAGGTTTATTTTGGCTTACAGTTTCAGTGGGTTTAGTCCATGGCTGGCTGGCTCCAGGGCAGAAACACCATGACTACCCATGTTTATAGTAGCATAATTTATAATAGCTAAATATTGGAAGCAGCTTATATGTCCATCAACAGATGAACAGATACAGAAAATATGGCATTTATAAACAATGGAGTACTATTCTGTCATAAAAAAGATAAACTTGAGTCATGTGTAAGAAAACAGATGTACCTTGAGACCATAATGTTAAATGAAATAAATCAGACACAGAAGCTTAAATATCTCATGGTTTCTCTTTTAAGAGATACCCAAATTATAAATAAAAAGCAAAATAAAAGATAGATAATAGGACATAGGGAGATAGATCTTTTTCAAATTGAAGGCGATCAAGAGATGCAGAGGGCGAGAGGGGAAGGAAAAGGGGATGAAAAAGGAATTAAGATGTATTAGGTACATGTACCAGCTCCAAACAAGGAATGTAAACATACACTGCAAACATGTACTAACAAGGAAAAGTAAAGTTAAACTTCTTAATTAAAAATAGGATGTGGTGGAGAAAAGTTGTTCACTGTCATAGCAGCCAGGCAGGAGAGAGAGCAAGGAGGAGCTGAGGACAAGAACACACCCTTCAATGTCACACCCTGAGTGACCCTCTTCTAACCAGGCCCCACCTCCTAATAGAACATTCGGCTTGAACTCATCAGTGGTTCCACTGATGAGTATAGCACCCTCCTAGGTCTAAACCATGACATTCTGCCCCTTGCCACCAAGAGACTCATATCCATTTTATTATGCAAAATGCATTTAGTCCATCTCTTTTTTTTTTTTTTTTTTTTTTTTTTTTTGTCTTTTTGAGACAGGGTCTCACTATGCAGCTCAGGCTGGCCTTTATAGGTGAGACAGGGTCTCACTATGCAGTTCAAGCCTCACTTTGTAGCTCAGGCTGGTCTCGAACTTGCAACGATCCTCCTGCTTCAGCCTCCCAAGTGCTGGGATTACAGGTGTGCACCACCACACCCAACTAGTCCATCTCTAAGAGTTGTCAAGTCTTAACATTTTCAGCATTACTGCAAAGTCCAAGTCTAAAATATTGATACTGAAAGGAACGGTTAATGTTTAATTTTTTTCCTTGAGCAATTTTACATGCTTACAGCTGGTAAGCTGAACAACTAATTTGAAGACAACAATATGTAATATAACAACCATTGTTGAATTCCTACCATCTTGTTTAGTGAAGCTCTATATCATTTCTCATGACTTCTTATTACTTTTTATTCTCTTTAACTGTTTGATCAATCTTGCATTCTTATATCTGCTAATCTGAGCAACTTCGTTGATGATAACAATATGTAATATAACAATTGCTGTTAATGCCTATCATTTTGTTTTGAAATCCTGTATTGTTTTTATTGGTTTTGTGTTGTTTTGTTTTTGTCTTTTGTTGCTATTTTGTTATTTTTTAAAATTTTCTTTAAAAAAAAAAAATCTCCTAAAGACTCCAGACAATTCTTGGCTGTGAGGCCCTGTAAAAACTGGAAGCAAAGTTATACTTCCAACATACCACAGTATAGGATAAGCATTCCTCTTACGAAAGGAAGGAACAGTAGAATAGAAAGGAACGGGACCAAAGGAAAACTGAAACCCAAAAGAATGGGACCAAAGCAAGACAGAAACCCAGCAAGGCAAATATTAAATCCTGTGCCTCTATGTCCAGCACCCAGGGCAGTTTTTTGTGAGATATTAACTTCAAAGGGCATGCCCCCCCGCACCCCATGGCCTTGCCTCTGGCCAGTATACATTGCCTCTCTGTTTGGCCCTGCTCACTGACCACAGTTTTACTCGGCAGAATTTCCACCTTCCTGGCACCTCCAAATTCCTGGAGTCTCTACCACTGTTTGGGTTCACTCTCACAGCTTCATGCATTGTCCTGTTAGGGGCTCTTTGCCTGGCCTTCCAGGTCTTCGTTTGCAATCTGGGTGTAAGCCTCCATGACCCCATAACTCTTACATTTTTCATGCCTGAAATACCAGCACCATGTGGATGTTGCAAAGATCTGCCACCAACTTGAGCAATAGCCTGACCCCCTTGGATCATAGCTGCAGAAGCTTTTGAATGCTTGGATGGCTAAGTAAGATGAAATGAATCCCAGGGAACCAATTCCCTAGGTGGTCCTTTTGAGCAGGGGAAAATGGGCTCTCTCTTCAAATGAAAGCTTTACAGTTTTGCATCCTTGAGCCTGCAAAGGATAGGGTCTGGCCAGTTCCTAAGATGCTTTCAAGCCATCTTTATTATTGTCCTGATGCAAAGACCTTGGCTTTATAAAAATGCTAATCTTTTCAGCAAGGACACTCTCCTTTGCCCAAACTTTACAGGTACTTTCCTTTCTGGCCAAGGTTTATACCATTTGGCTCTATTTTTTGCTCCTGATTCTCACTGTTAATCTGACTGGAATCAGCTACCAGTATTCATGTCACAACCTACATGTTTGAAATTTCCTCCATAAGTTATTAGTTCACTGCCCTTAATTAGTCTCCTGTAAAGTCTCAGAGCATGGGCAAAATGTAGACAATTTTTAGCAAAATGCTTGAGTGCAACATACATGGCCTTTAGTCTGACTTCCAATTGGGCCCCTGTTTCCATTTGAAATCACCTGAGGCTGGTCTTTACTGTCCAGATTCCTATCAGCATTCTGGTCTTCTGTGAAATTACCAGTAACACATAGAGTACTACTCACAATTCTAGGGCTTCTCTGGCCTGCATCTCCAAACCTTTCGAAGTTCCCTCTGCAAATGAGTTCCAAAGGTTTTTAAACCACATGTCAGGTTGTGTCATAGCAATAACCCCACTCTTGGTGCCAATCTTCTGTTTATTCAGCTTTCCAGTTACTGGGACAAAATACCCAACACCCACAGTTTAAAGAAGAAGAGGTTTTGGCTCACAAGTTTAATGGGTTTAGTCCATGGCTGCTTAGCTCCAAAGCCAAAACAACATGGTAGAAGGATGTGGTAGAGGAAAGCTGGTCATTGTCATGGCATCCAGGAGGCAGAGAGAGGAGCCGAGGACGTGAACATACCCTTCAATGTCACACCCCCAGGGACTCACCTCCAACAGGCCCAACCTCCTAATAGCACATTCAACTACTGAACTCATCAGTGGATGAATCCACTATAGCATCTTTACTATCCATTCACATTCCAAACACATGAAACTGGGAGACAGTTTATATCTAAACCATCATAGGGAGTCTTTGATGAGAAGGAACTATTTTGTGATATTCTTGTGAAGACAGGTCACTGTTCCTTCCTGCCCAAACCCAAGATGACGGTGCAGCTTGCATTGCCTGGAGAGAGATCAGAGTCCAAGAATAGGGTGGTATAGGACATCTAAAGCAGAGGCAGTTCAGTCATTTCAGGCATATGTGGGAGACACTATCAGCCCTTGGGGCTCCTTCCTTACAGAGGAGGGGGTTGCTATCCTAATAATTTGAAAGACCGAGGCCACTATAATTTCTAGTTTTATTTAAAATATATCTCTAGACACTTGAAAGCTCCAACATTCTAGTTCTTGAGGGCACATGAGGTCTTGTATGGAAAAAACCCTTTCAATCCCAGGCATCCTGCTCCATGGACCTGAGAAAAAACAAAGGCAAAGTATTTCCCAGCTGTTCTTTATGAGTCTTTTCTTCCTAGTTTCCCTTAGGCTTCTGCTCATGAGCCTTGTTTTAGAGACATACATTTAAGTTCTTTCATTATTTTTCCATCTGTTTTCATCACAAAGTTCTCTTATATCAGAGCGGAAGGGAGTGTTTGTAGCTGGATATTATGCACTAACAAGATGAATATCTAACTGGTTTTTCAATGAGGTGAGCTTCCAAGTACACATAATTTTCTTAGACTGGTCAGGGATGCTATTTAACACATTGACATAGCAGCTACAATTTCATCCCTATTGATTACATCCATGGTCATTCTTTGGAGAAAGATGGTATTCAATTCCTTAGAGCTTTTCGGGATTTGTGGTACTTTTGCCTTTTTATTCAAACAGCTGCTTATTTGCATAGCTTGTTAAAGACACCTCCCTACCATCACACTAATGGGCTTCCTCTAGCTTCTTGGACAATTTTTCTTGCTTCTGTAGATTTTACAATAAAGAGAAACTTTCATCTTCAACAAAAAATTCTTTCTGTCTGGAATCTTTATCTTTTTTCAGATACACAACAAAGCCGAACTTTATGGATTATTACTTTGGCATGGTAATGATTTTACTTGTCTCCAAGACATTCTTGAAATTCCTAGTTTCTTTACAGATCTTCCCTTGGGATGTAGATGCTGCAGGCTGCAGGATGTCTATTAATTTCATTTCTGCTCAATATTTACAGAAAATCTTTTATGTTGTAGATATCATGCTGCTTTAGCAGTATGGGACTATAAAGTAGAGCTCATGCTTAGTTTTATGCCAGAACACTTGACTCACTAGTTCTAGTCTTGTAACTAATTTTGCCAAGAATTGTAGGAACCTTCTCCTAGGGCTACTAAATACCATAAGGAAGGCAGTCAAGAAGAGCAGTCCAGGTTATTAGGGTTATACAGTAACTGAAGGAGACAGAAAGGAAGAGAGAGACAGAGAGGAAGACAGGAAGAAGGGGGTGATGGAGCGGGAGGGAGAGAGAATATGCAAAACTTTGGGAGAAATATTGGTATTCAAAGACATTAGTGAAAAATCGTATTTTAAACTCTGGGGGCTGGGGATACAGCACTAACACACAAACCAAAAAACGAACCACCACTATCAACAAAAACAGGTATTTTTTCTAGCCGAATGTAGGCTTTAAGTTTTTTGTGTGTTATACTTGCAGAACACAAACAGTATAAACAAAAATAATAGGAAATTATGCGTATTTCATTCTTTTAAATAAATATACTTATTACTGTACCAGTGTTTTGCATTGCAATAGCTTTTTTTCCCCCTCCAGGTCTGTGGATTAAACCCAGGGCCTTGAATATGGCAGGCAAGCACTCCACTACTTAGAAGTTGGGCGCCCAGCGCAACCTATAATATTTCCCTCTATTAAAATCTTTAAGGGGGAGTATCACGTCGCTTAATAAAGTTTTGGCAAAGAACTTGAAGTTTTTATATGGAGGGACACAAAGAAATGGAAGCATTTATTTTCTTCGTGATATATACCTCCGGGCATAGTGCATTGTTTTGTTGAGGAAGTCTTGAAGACGTAATAATTTTAGTTCTAAAGGTGCAAGGATCCATCGATTCCTCTGCCCTTATCAGCTGAAGGAGCACAACTAAGTCTCCTTGTCTTCTGAAAATCGAAGGAAGGAGGAATGAATGTTCAAGTGCAGGTTTCCTAAGGGCAAAGCCGTGCTGACGATCTGAGGTTCCAGCAGCTTTTACTCGGGCGACTCGAGGACACCTCTAGCAGGGCGGCCGCCGAACCCGCAGCGGAGGCGCTAGTGCTCTGCAGGTGCAGAGATTGCGCTCTCGCGCCACGCTGCTTCCTCGCTCGGCTGCCAGAGGGCGGCAACCACGGAGGCGCGGTAGCAGGACCTGGCCCCTGAAACAGCTCAGACGTATTCCAGGGAGCAGACAGGATCCAGTCGGGTACCCACACCTGCGGTGGGGAGAGAAAACCGCGAGCAGCAGAGGGTTTGGGACGCTGGGGGGCTGGTCCGACTCGTCTTAGTTGGGACTGTTTTCTCTGATTGCTTCCTCAGAATGCCCATCATTCCAATCCCTATCTCTATTGGCTTTTCTGTCTGCCACTCAGTTCCGCCGCGCTGCTCTCTATTGGCCTCTTTCGGTCGAGGCCCCGCCCAGCGAGCCGGGCTGGAGCGGCTGGGCGCGGGGCTAGAGAGCGAACGCGAGAGAGAGCGGGCGAGCCAGCGAGAGAGCGCGGCGCCGGCTCCCGCTGGAAGGAAGGCGGCGGCCGCTCTGGAGAAGGAGGTGGAGGGGAAAGAGGAGCAGCGGGGCCGGCAGCAGACAGCGGCGGGCCGGGGTGATGGTGCACGCATCCCGGGCCAGCGCGGGGCTGCCGGGCTAAGGGCGCCCGTCCGGGTCCGCAGCGCCGCCGCGTCGCTCCCGGGGCCGGGCGAGCGGGCGGGAAGATGCTGAGCCGGCTGATGAGCGGCAGCAGCAGGAGCCTGGAGCGCGAGTACAGCTGCACCGTGCGGCTGCTGGACGACAGCGAGTACACCTGCACCATCCAGGTCAGCAGCCCGACCCCGGCCTCGCCGGCGGGGC
>NW_004955416.1:10636932-10682574 GCF_000276665.1 Chinchilla lanigera | reverse complement strand
CCCTGGGCCGCCCCGTCGGAGCGCGGCCACGCGCCGCTTCCCTGTCTCCCCGGCTGCGAGGACGGAGGTTTATGTCATGATTCCTCCCGGGGCAGTTGTGAGTCAGAGCTCTTGCAAGGTAGAGCAGACGCGCAGCCCGCGCACAGTGGCCTATCGAGGGGTCCAGCCCGCCGGGCGCCCGCCTTTGTGTCCCCGAGTCCTGTCGCGTGGGCCATTTCTGAGGGGCGTGAGGCAACAAGTCCCGGCGATCTGGGCGCTGGCAGTGGTCGGGAAGCATGGGTACTTACCAGCACGCCGACAATGCGATCGTGCTGCCCAGCATTTCTTTCAAGACCTGGTATTTTTGAAAGGGTTCTTGTGACCCGTGCTCGGACTCCTCCTTGCGCGGCTTCTGGGCAGCACGTCAGGAGCGGTGGTCCTCCCTGGGAATATGGTCACAAAGTGGGAGATTGCGAACGAGCACCGAGCCCCGCGCCGAGGGCGCCAGCCCGGAGCACCCTCAGCTCGCTGCTCTTTGTGGAGAGGCAAACTGAGCTGCACCCGGAGGGGTCTCACCTGATCCCTTCCTCGCCTTTGCCGCAAGGAACCGGAGGAGGCTTCTCAGCTCAGCTGTGATAGACAAAAACTGCCTCTCCGGGTCCTACCCTCGCCCCCGCCCCCCCCGGTTGTTTATTTATTTATTTTTGCTGACAGTGCTCAGTAACAGAAAATAGCGGTGTGCGAGAAAGACGCTGGCTAGTATACGACAGCAGCCGCTCTGCTGACTCTGCTCAGCTCAGCCTCCCCCCACCCCCCCAAAAAACCCACAACAAAACAGCTCTGGGCATAAGTGCTAACTGCTTCCAGAAATCCAGGAGGGTTGAGCAAGAGCACAAAATATCTTTTTAAGGCCACTGAAATACAGATTGAACTGTCATAAAGAGGATAGCCATCAAATGAAAGGATTTTTGTAGTTGAGTATGATAGATGTTTTGTATTGTTCCTCTGCTGAATGGGTGACATGCTACTTTTTGTTTCTATTGTATCCTTGTGCCCTGTAAATTTTTGTTTGTTTGTTTGTTTGTTTTGGTGGAGGAGGGGACAACACGGAGTTGACATCTTTGCCGTTTGAGTACATT
The DNA here is from genome assembly GCF_000276665.1 of Chinchilla lanigera. Lineage (NCBI taxonomy): Eukaryota > Metazoa > Chordata > Mammalia > Rodentia > Chinchillidae > Chinchilla > Chinchilla lanigera. The sequence continues at coordinate 10,681,456 of NW_004955416.1, read as the reverse complement.
GTCCAGAGCTTTTAGTCTGTTCTTTTGTCTTAAAATTTGAAGCATTTACTCAGTAGCCTATCAAAGGTAGTGTGAGATTCAGACTTCATTAGTTTTAAGAATACTTTGGGAGTATGTGGTGAAAAAAAATTTCTGGAGCAAGCCATTAACTTTTACCAACATATGGAATACTGTACAAGTGAAACACAATTTACCATTCCATTGACATGACTGATAACCTTGTCTTTTTAAGGTATTACAAGAAGGGAATTAGTTATTTTTCCCAGTTAGTAGAACCTCTGAGGTTAGTCGATTGTAAAGTCATGGTAATTTTTTTCAGTTGCTATTGAGAAAAAGAATAAGTTAAACAGGATTTACTAGATACATACTAGCTATATCTTACTATACATATATAGTACTGTAGTGTAGTGGTTGTGTTTATTTTCCTGCTGCTCTTATTTTACATTATTACAATTTAATGTTATAAAATATTTAAGCATGATGTAATATGGCCACACAATAGTAAGTATCCACGGTTTAGGCAATTGTGCCTTGTGATTCTTGCCAAGAATCTAAAGAAACACAGGGATTCTAAAATATATGTAATGTTATTCTTTGGCACCACTATTTGAATTACTTTAGTTTTCACCCTTGTTAGAAAAGAGTATCTAATATGAAATTATTGTTTACATAAGACTTTTTTTGAGCATTTGGAGATTGAGCTTAATTTTTCCTCCTGTACCTTTCTGTAGTTTGTGTGTGTGTGTGTGTGTACATGTGTGTGCACGTGTGCACACTGCTTGCTTGTCAAACACTGGGTGTAGTTTTTTAAAATCAGAATAAAAAGGATGGGTGAGCTACTTACTAGGTTCAGTAATGTTTCCAACATTTTAAGACTTGCAGTACTGTATTTTAAAATTTTTTTGTGTGATGATTTGAACTCTTTTTCATTGAAATGTTGTGTAGTATGTTTGTGTTTAAATAAGGTGTGTATTTTACAAAGATTTTCATGACTTTTGAGACAGAGACCCATTTAGGGTATTACAGATTTTGAAAGGTGTCCCTAGGTTGGATTGATGATAGCCACATTTGGTAGATTTTAGTTGTAGGCAAGTCTGTGGAAGTACTGTATTGGTCTAGCCTTTCCTGCTGCAGCAGATATACTGATCTGGCATTTAGGATATGATTATTAAGGTAATCAGAATCCCTTATATCTTCTCAGTGATGGTTACCACAGTTACCAAATCATCCTTTCATTCTTTCTGATATGTAGATGTATTTGTAGACCATGAAAAATGAAAGTATACCTAGGAGGGTTGTAGTATAATTGCTCCCCTGTGAAGAACGTCGTTCACAGCTCCCTGCCAGTTTTGAAGGTCATTGCTTCATAAATGCAGATCTGGTACCTGTTTTTCACTCATCTGTTTTATTTATGCATATCTACTTTTTTAACTACATTTACTACCTTTATTATTTTATTATTTGGGAAAAATAGGAAAAATTAAAAATGAAAAACCTGCTTAATAATTTTTTAGCTCAGACTGAATGGAATCATTTAACTGCCTAGGCATGCAATAGCCCAAGGAATATATTTTTAGTCATCTTTCATGTTGCAAAAGTTTATAAATTATTAAGAATATATATATATAACAGAATTTCTAGTAGAAATATACTGAGAAAAGTATATTTTTAAGTGGGAAATACTAATAGCTTTTTTGTGATTACTGAAAGGTAAAGCTACTGTAGAAGTGAATTTAATTTTATTGGGGATACATTAAAATAACTGATTCAGCAGCTGGGTTATGCTAATTTTTAAATAAGTTATTACCATCATAAAATGTGTACACAGAGGCTGTTCTATAGTGGAACCAGTATTTGGATTTGGTTATGGCTTCACCAGTTAGTAATTTTGGCACCGAGGGGGGAGGGAGAGAGAGAGCAAATGAATTGAGCCCTGTGCTTGCCAGGCACCCTGCATGCATTGTTATCTCTTTTCCCTCACAATAGCCTTATGGAATGATTATATATTCATCGTACCAGATGAAGAAAATGAGATTGGGGGTTGGTGGGAGGGCCCTTGTTTGTTGAATGGCTAACTAAGCATTCTCTTAGATACCTTGCTTATGTCTAACATCAACTATTTGAGAGATAGCTTGTATTATTTCTATTTTACAGATGAAAAAACAGGTCCACAGGGGTCAAAGGAACTTGATCAGTGTTAGGAGCTGGCCCTGCCATATTTAAATATTGGTCTTTTGTCTCCTAATCCCATTTTTTGTTTCCACTCCATTCTGGCTGTCCAAGTCACTTTACCTTTGTCTACCTTAATAATCTCATCCATAAAATGGAAATAATACTTATTTCATAGTAAAAAGAAAATTATTTAGAACTGTTGTAAGTAGGGAACATTAAAAAAGACTAGCATGCATTGTGGCTTATTGATTCAAGTAAAAATATAATTGGAAAATGTTTTACTTTTTTTAAAGAAAATAAGTTAGGTTAGGTCTTAATTACCCTTTAAAATGATTTCTGATCAATCTTAATGAAATTGCAAAACTTCTGGCTGAGATAACTTGATTCTTAGAGCTCTTCTTTAAAATTCAGAAGTTTCCATTTAGCTCCTTTATCTCCTATGAAGTCTTTGGCTTTAGAGGGGCGTTTATTTATTCCTAAACTATGATTTGTCTTTTCTAAGAATTTCTGCTTTATATCTGGTAAGTACAATCTCTTATTAATGCAAAGTGGATGTTAGAAAATTAGAATAATTTTATTCATAGAGAAGAACCACAAAACTATTCTATCTTCATGAATATTGATTTTTTAAATAATTAATTTTAACAGGTAATTGTGCTTGGTAGCTTTATTACAATAGCAAGTCAGTTAGACTCTTGAACTGGGAGAGTTCCAGAATTTGCACTCTAGAATCCTAGAAGCACTTGTATTTGCTCTTAATTTCTGTATTAATAATTTAATGTATAAAACTAATGCAAATCTGTGTTTTTAGTAAAGAAGGTAAATTTTTGATATACCATTGTGCTCTAGTCTTTTTTTTGGTTTTTCTCCGGTACCGGGAACCGAACTCAAGACCTTGCGCTTGCCAGGCAGGTGCTTTGCCTCTGAGCTAAATCCCCAGCCCCAAAGAAGTTTTTTAGTTTTTGGTTTTTTTCTCCGGTACCGGGAACCGAACTCACGACCTTGTGCTTGCCAGGCAGGCGCTTTTGCCGCTGAGCTAAATCCCCCTAGTCTTTTTGTTTAAAGGAGTGTTAGTGGCAACTAAGAGAGATCCAGAAGTATTCACCACAGCAGATTTTACTCATGGGTATTTGTATGAATTTCCATTCTATTAAATACTTGGACTGAATATGTTAAATGAGGCAGTTCAACTTAATGTATAATAAAAGAGCATGTGTCTTTTCCAGTCTTGTTTGTTACATTGCTCAGAAACTCATTTATTATAGTTTTCCTGTCACTAACATCAGACTTTTTTAAAAAAGACATTTTTGTTATATAGTTGTAGTGGTTTATGCATAAATTTGAACATGTCTAAAGCAAAATAAATAAGCAATAATTTTAGAAGAGATTTACCAGTCGTGTAATAATTATTACATTAAAGCTGTTAAAAAGATCCAAAATGTTTTTACAGTAGATTATAATTTACAGTTTGTAAAAGAGATAGCTGTAAGTCATGAACCCATCGCACCTCGTTCAAAGCCTTACTTACAGTTCAGTAAATCTGTTCTGATTTGTTTGGTTGCTGTGTTAACTTTCAGTGCTAACAGTTCTTATTCCTGAAAACAATAAACATTTTGTAACTGTAACTTTTATAATTTCAGCCTGTCCCATTACAAATCATTTTCCTCTGCAACCCCTCCTCAGGGTGGGAGGTACAGAATGTAAATGTATTTATCAAGCTTTTGACTTCTCTGGTAACTTTCTGCCTTATCATTTGTTAAATTAGTGGAGCCCAGTATGACTTTTTGGTTTATCCCTTAGAATTTCAAGCCTTTCAGGTGTTTTTTCCTGCTCCTGCAGATTTGGAGAGCTTAGTTTAAATGTATACTGTGTAGTGCGGTGTTGATGGAACATGAGAGGTCTGCCAGATTAGAATTTTGAGTGTAGGGAGTCCGTGGAGCCACAAAAGCCTTGTTCGCTCCTTTCTCCTAAATCCCACCTAAAATGGGATGCAGACCTCACAGCACCATATCTGACCTCTTGCCCCAATAGGAAGTTCACCATACTCCCCAATCTGTTTTTAGCTATGTCTGTTTTAAGACATGCCGGCCTCATCTGTAACGTGCTGTCTTATCTACAGACCGTGTTTTGTGGATCACCTTCTTGTGGGTTACTCTTACTCCAGGTGTGCCTAGCCAGGGCTTTGCGACACATGTGACTATCATGGACAATTGGCAGTGGTCTTCTAGCTTTGCTTTCTTACTTGTGTGGTGCCCAAGGAGGGATGGTGCTGTTTTCCTGGAGGCAGGTGGCAGAGGCAGTCATCGCCCTTCTTGTTTTTTGGCCTTGAGTCTTCTGGCTCAAGACAGGCACCTGAATGGTTTTCTTACGCAGCTGAGAAATTTGAAAGGTATTAAATCATCTTCATTCCCCTGTTACAGAGTGAATGGTGTTTTCTCTAAGAGAGCAAAATACCTAGTCATATGTCCATTCTAGCATGGAAGCAGGTCTTCTATTCCTTTAAGACTCTAGACTGTGCTGACCAGTACAACTCTCTGAACTTCTACTCATACTTGAAATGTAGGTATAGTCAAAGACAGACTAAAGAGATCAGAGTGTCTAAGTGTACATGCTCTCAAACCCCAGTTTTTCTGAGCCACTAAACCCTAGATTTAAATCATGTACCCCTGGCCTCCCAAGGCCACCATGTGATCCTCCGTATTGTTGTCAATATTTTGACCAAGATAGACCACTGTATTGGTCTTCTACCAGTTGCAATTTCTTATTACTTCTAGGGATGGTGTTTTACTTTTGTGATCTTTCCATCTTTCTTATAGTCTGCATTTGGATGATGGAAACTTATAAAAACTCTTAGGTTTAAAATGTCCATGCTTGGACTAAACACAAACTTATGTGGATCAACTTCTCTAAAGAGATCCTTCCGTGCCATGCTCATACAGGCAAATTAATTGGGCCACATGCTTGGCAAAGACTGAGTTTGTATACAATAGCTCCATTCACTTTTCTACAGAAAACACCCTCTTGACAGTGATTATAGCTTTCATTCCTCCCCTCTTCTACTTCTGACTCCTTGCATGACCATGACCTCATTTGCTGGTTCATAGTTAGAGGTACTTTAGACTACTCCAGAAATGCTTCAGGACTCACTCCTGAGTGTTAATGATAATTTCAAAACTTTGGGAAAACCGTTGCCACCAAGAGAAACTATTCAAGATCAGGAACAAATCTAACTGTTCTCATGTATCGCTCAAGTCATCTTCCTGTGTCACAGTTCGACTCTTTTCCCTTTGTGAAAATTGTGAACTCTTTCAAAAGCATGGAGGATACAGGAAGGAATGGGGTACAGCAGTGTTTTGTTTTCCATTGTGTGGTCTGAGAACATCAGTATCAGTGTAACTTGGGTACTTGTTTGAAATGTAAGTTCTTGACCCTACCCCAGACCTAGTGAGTTAGAAACTAGAGATGGAGTGCACTAGTATATTTTAACAAGCTTCCCAGGTGATTCTTCTATTTGTCAAGGTTTGAGAATCATTACTAGTGGAGTGTGGGTACATTTAGTAGATAAAATTGACAAGTCTTGTTGATTGAGTGGAGGAGTGAAGAAGAGGCAAAGAACAAATCCCACATTTCTAACTTTGTTTTATTTCTGTATGGTCATGTGATTATCCTTACAAGGTCAAAGTAGGTTTACAGATCTGCATACCTTCTTCAAGTAGGCAGGATTCCAAAGATTCCACAGTGGATTATTATATCAGTTTGATGCTGTTATATTTACCAGTGTGAATTAGGTTCTTTTCTCTCTTGATTTAAAATCTATATGATTATTGTATGTTTGTATGTTTTTTTAAACAAATTTTCTGCACAACTTAAATCATTGGGGAAAGGGAAGAGTATCCTTGTCATCTAAGAATTTAAAACTTAAGGAGAAATTGGCAAACACATAAATAGCAAACTATAGACACTGTGAACGTAGGGGCTGAGACAAGGTGACATGCCACGGCAGTGCAAATGTGGGCGGGAGCTTGGGAAAGGGGGAGACCCCAAAATTAATAAGCATTTCTCAGTGGAGATGAGATTTGAACTAGGTTATGAAGGATTTCTAAAAGCAGAAAATAGATGTGGGGATGTAAAGGGTATTCCAGGCTGAGTTAACAGCAGACAATCTCTAGATTTTCTCTAGAGAGAAAATCTGCAGATGTAAAGTCTTTAGTTTTTCCATTAGTATGCATATTTGACTTACTTTGGTAAAGTTGAATCAAACAACAGAAATGCACTTGCTTAGGGATAATTACTGTCAGCAAAATTCAGTCATACTTGACATATTGAGAAGAGTCAGTCCAAACTAAAAATAAACACATAAAGCTGGTGTTGAATTAAATCTAATTTTTATAATACAGATTAAGATTCTTCACAAAGCAGTGGCATCTTACCAAAAAAAGGTGGATTCAGATTTAAATCTTGATTTTGTGGTTGCAGTAACTATGTATGAATTTTATCTCTAAGAGCCCTCAATTGTGGCATCAGTTTAATGATCAGATTGAAAAAAAAGAGGGTTATCAAATTCCACCTTTTAGCTGATATTTGAAAATCCCTTGATGGATGCAGTACAGCCTCAGTTGGGCATTAACAGTAAAGAAATGAAACCCTAAAAGGCACACACATTTCAGCCTCTCTGTCCTTAAACCTAAAGGTCCACCAAAAATAATTTCTCTAGAGGATGAGGAGTAATTTCCTGGATTCCCTAGGGGCCCCTGCCTGGCAGATCCAAAGTTTCCTGCCATACATAGGGTGCACTTTTAGCAGTCAGTACAGCATCAGGCTGGAACTTCAGAGATGGGCACCTTCAAGAACACATTATTGGGTATTTGACCGATCAGTGTTCGGACGCATGCCAATGTTAATAGGTCATTTTCCTCTGGAAAAGGAGAAAAAGAAGGGCTAGTCTAAGGACTAATGAATAGGGAATACTGACAATAGGAGCACTCTTTTGTTGGAGAGATTAATAAGGGGATTGCTATGAAGTAGTATTATGGGAGCCAGGAAGTTTAGCAAAGGCCCATAAGTCTAAGACCTGAAAAAAAGTGACCCATTCAATACTATGCCCCTAGGCACACACAGATGTCTGGTTACTTTCATTGTACTTGTAGGAATAAACCAAAACCTTAGGAATGTCATAGTCATAGTACTGATACTTTGCAGTCAGGCAAATTATCCTTTACCTCTTTACCCCTGCTCCTTTGTTACCCTGTTTAATTTAGCTCAAGGGCTTCCAATCTAGGCCCCAGACTAATTCTGAGGATACCTAAGTGGAAAAGTTGGCTTTCAGGATTCCTGGGGGATTCCAAATGTTGTAGGCCAGGGCTACCAAGATTTCAATTTTGTTAGATGTGAGCCAAACAGATAAAAAACGTTGATCAGAACATAAGAAGGCCGAGTCAATCAATTCACTCTAGGGTCTCACATATTTCTAGGGATAATTTTTGGCTGGAGAAAGTACTTCAGCCAGTCCTTGCTGAGATTTTTGCCTCTAGAAAAATCCAGACCCTTAAAGTTATTTTGGGAATTGGAGGGTTGTTGATCAAAAGATCTGGCACAGACTTCATGGTCGGGCACAGATGTCTGGAAAGGTTTTTTTTTGAGTTGGAAATTTTATAGTACGGTACCCACCTATCTATACAATAGAATATCTCATCAGGTTTTTGAGAGGCCTCTCAGAAGCTGTTCCATCAAAGAAGTTTGACTGTTGAGATATAAAATCTGATAAAAGACAGTCCCAGCACTGTGGAATGTAACTTCAAATTGTGTCCAAGGTCAGGTTCCACTGAATGTGAAGAAGGTAAAATTAAAAAGCTGCATAGGAGTTTGCTTGGTGTAGCTGCAGGATATAAGATAGTGAACCAGCTATTACAATGTCAGGTTTTATGTGAGGCATAGCTCATCTGAAAAATCAACACTTTTAGTTTCGTTTTTGATACAGATTCCTGAAGACTTTATGTTTCAGTTGACCTGAGAGTTTCTTTTTTTTTTTTTTGAGCTGGTCTCACTACGTTGCTCAAGCTGGCCTTGAACTCACTATGTAGCTCAGGCTGGCCTTGAACTCTGAGTGATCCTCCTGCCTCAGCCTCCCAAGTGCTGAGATTATAGGCATGTGCCACTATACTTGGGCTGAACTGAGCATTATCTATTTATTTCTATTAACTTGTTTTCCTAGTTATTTCTTAATGACTTCGTGGCTGCAGTGAGACTCTGTTGTGTCTTTCATTAGGTCTGGTATTTTGGGAATGAGAGGACATTGGGGCTATGGTTAGGGAAGTCTTTACTCTGGGTAGCAAAGATTATGAAATATCAGAGAGAATTAAAGTAACTGGTTAAAGAGAGAAACAAAAGAACAAACTCTGAGACACTGAGGATGGAAGCCAGGTGTGCTGGCTCACTCCTATGGTCCCAGCACAATGGGAGGGTGAGGCAGGAGGATCTCAAGTTCAAACCCAGCCTGGCAACTTAATGACAAAGTAAGACTCCCTGTCTCGAAATAAAAAAAAAAAATTTAAACAGGGCTGAGGGTACAGCTCAGTGCAAAAGCCCTGGGTTTAATACTCAGTACTGCAAACAAATAAACAAACACTCCCATCAACAACAAAGAGATTGAAGGTAGAACAACATGAGTCAAAGCATCATACCTAGAAATCTAAAGAGAGAATTTGGAGAAATAGGTTGGGGAAAATGAAAGACTATTGGATATGTATGCTTGGTTGTTATAGCTGTGTATGATAAAGGTTTAATAGTTTAACAGTATTTTGGGCTTGGCCTCTATGTGAGGTTGAATTTTGGAATATTCAGCAATCAATGGATTATGGTGAATACCTCCCTGAGTAAGACAGTCAGAGTGCCTGGAGTGGCCAGGGATATAGCTCAGTAGCATAAGCACCTACCTAGCAAGCATGAGGTCATGAGTTCAATTCCTGGTACAAAAAAAAAAAAAAAAAAGAGTGCCTGGAGCTGGGTATAGGGCCCTCTGCCGGTCCAGACTCTAAATATTTATCACTGAGTACTTTGCATCCTGAGGTTTCCCATTTGTGCTTGCTGGATGTGCAGTCTAAATGGTCTAGGCTTTACCCACCTGGGGAGTGGCGGACCCATCACAGGGTTCCCAAGTACAACTCTTGTCATTTTCTCTTTTTAAAATCCATCCTGATTTCTCCATTGTCTACTGGATGTCAGTAGCCTTTTAGCATGGCGTAGAAGGGCTCCCATGATGTTTTTGGTGCCTTCCTTCCTTTCTTGTGCCATCTCTTCCTCTGTAGCTCTCCACTGTCACCACACAGTTTGTCAAACTCTCATCACCTCCTTGTTCCAAGGGAAACTCCCTCGCCGGTGTTGCTGGGTAGTTCCTTCGGGGACCTTATTACAGCAGTTACCACTTTGAAATGTGACTATTTACTTACAGGCCTGCTTCTCGCCAGACTGAACTGTTTGAAGGGCAGAAATGACATAGTTTGTTTTTCTTTCTTTATTCATTTGGTATCTCTGGATGTCCAGCCTAGGGCCTCGTGCTAGGCAAGTCACTATACAACTGTGCTGTGCTCCCAGCCCTAGAGATTATATCTTTGTTGAGTTAGTATGGTGATTGTAGACATGCAAGAACAAAGGTATTAGCTCTGGAAAAGATGATTATTAAAAATGTAAGTGTAATGTTGCCTCTGGTTTGAGGTAAATAGATTTTAAAAATAAAGATATTCGATATTCTGGTTTTGAGAGTTATGCAATTTCCCTGGCCAAATGTATGTATTATTAAGTAGAGATTTATGGTTTAGTTTTCTTAATTAGGATCCACTTATTTTTCAAAATTGTGTAGGGTTGTATATAAATAGGTAAACTTTGACGTGACACATTCTAATAATTATATTCTAATAAAAATAGGAGTTTAGAAACACCTTTGTAGTATTCTTTTCTGCATCCTTGTTTTCTTTGTTTCTTAAAATATTGTTCTGACATGATTATATTAAAGGAAATGTACTTAATGATATCCATTCTTTGTGAGGTGAGATGGAATCTCAGCGTTGTTTGAATTTGCATTTCTCAAATGACTAATGGTGTTGAACATTTTTTCATATATTTATTCGCCATTAGTATTTCTTCATCTGAGACGTGTGTATTCATCTCAGATGCCCATTTTTGGATTGGGTCTTTGAATTTGGGGGGCCTGATTTTTAAAAATTCTTTATATGTTCTAGATAGGAGTCCTTTGTCTGAGGGGCAGTTGGATAAAACTGAGCAACTTCATTGAAAATGACAATATGTAATGTAATAACCACTGTTAATCCCTTTCATTTCATTTGAAACCCCGTATCGTTTTTAATATCCTTGTATTGTTTTGTTTGTATTTTGCTGTTGTTCTCTTTTTGTACTATTTTCTTTGAAAGAAAAAAAATAAATGTGCTGACAAAGTATAAGTATCTTAGGTAGTCATTTGAGATAATAGCCATATTACATATTTTTAAATTGTAATTACGTTACTTGATCCAAAAAATGTATTGAGTTTTGGCTTTTAAAAAAAAATACTCTGTGATAGACACTTCATCTGCATTCTTTCATGTAACTGGATAGAAAATGTTATTGTTCCTAATTGCAGATGAGCACAGTGAGGTTTGGAGATGTTAAATACCTTCATATGCCCGGAGTAGTAAGGAGCGGAGCTGGAATTTGAGCTCAGGTCTGTGTGACTTCAGAGTTGTTATGACTGCTGTTTGAAGAAGTTTAATGGGAAAAACACTGGGGGAGTCAGGAGACCTTTGTCAAATGCCTGACTCTGACTAAGTCTGTGATGCTGGGCAGGTAACTTAACCTCCAAGATTTCATGTAACCTCCCATCTGCAAAAAGAGAAGGCTCAAATAAAAGATCTCTCCAGTCTCTTTCAGTATGGACGTTGTGTAGTTCACAAGATGTTTGTTTATGGCTCAATAAATGTTTTCCTCTTGTGTTGCTTCAGTGAAGGCTGTTCTTTATGAATGAAGTTATTCCTTTTAAAGAAAGAGATGTCAAAGGGAGAGCTTGATGACTGCTTCAGTATGTGATCTGGCCCTTAGTTTTGCAGAACACAAAATACGGTTTTATTTACTTGATCAACACAGATCAATTTCTGGTTATTGATTATGTTAACCGAATCATCAGAATTGCTCTTACTTATCGTTGGGAAAGTGAATATTAATTTCTGCCATTGTAGAACATGCTTTCAGGATCAAAGACTTTGGAAAATCCAATCAGACAGTTGATTTGGAAAGCAAAGTGCAATAAATTGTTTTGAGGGGTGTTTTTCCGGGTTGGGTAAAGTCTTAAATGATCTTTGTTTCATGGTAGAGTTTTAGTAATTATGTGTTTGTCAGATTAATTTTTTCTTTCTCCATTGAATAGTACTTAACACTGATGAAGTTTTTAAGTCCATTCCCCATCCTCCCTCCACTTTATGAAGAATATTGGCTGTGCTAATACAATCTTTTTTTTTTCAGTACCGGAAATTGAACTCAGGACCTTGCACTTGCCAGGCAGGTGCTGTGCCACTGAGCTATATCCCCAACCCTACCGTTTGTTTTAGGTGTGTGAATTTTCCTCCTCCTCCTCCTCCTCCTGTTTCTCCTGCTCCGTATTTCTCTCCCTCTCTTCCTCTTTCCTCCCCTCCTCCTTCTCCTCTTCTTCAGAAAGTCTAAGGGATACATTCTGTTTACTTTGATCAGACTAGATATATCTCAGGATTCATTTCTAGGTAGTTTTCCCCCAAAATTATTGAACTTGATTAAATAATTAATTTTATATTATAATTCACTAGTTTGCCTTTGATAAGGACGCTTTTCTCTAACATTGATTCTGAATTCCCAGGTGTTCATTTCTGCCATGGTTCTCATGTATGACTGTATTATCATTCCATCACAGGCATTGTTACAGAATCTTGGTGATAAACAGAGGATTCATACTCTGCATACGTTATGGAACTCAGTGAATCTAGTATATTTGAAAGGTTTTCATTATTCTTTTGCTCTCAAAATACTGTTTTCTAAATCTCTACAATATAAATTGGCCTTTTTAAAAGGCTAGATATGGTTGTATGTGTAGTTCCAGCTCAGGGTGAGGTAGGAGAATGGCTTGGCTCAGGAGTTTGAGGCTACCCTGGGTAATCTAGGGTGACCCTCTCTGGGAAAAAGGTCAAGTTTTGCGGGGGTACCAGTATATAGAGTAAAATTTGCTCGTTTTTAGGCCTGGGGCTGTCTGAATGTTGACACATGCCTGCAGTTGTATGACTGTCATACCCAGAGTATTGTGTGAAATTTCCTCCTGTCCTGTGTGGTCACTCCACTCTTCCTTCTCGAGCTTCTGGCAACAATAAACCTTGACTTCTGTCCTTACAGTTTTACCCTTTCCACAGTGCTGTAAATAGAATCATATAATATGTAATCTTGGGAGTCTGGCTTCTTTCATTGAGCAAAATGGCTTTTTTGAGATACATCTTATACCATAAAGTTAGTCTGTTTAAGGTGTATGCTTACCAGTTTTTAGTATCCTTTCAGAGTTTTGCAGCCATCACCATAGTCTAGTTTTAGGATGTATGTATCACCTCCAGAATGAAGACTCATCAGCAATTGCTTTTCTTCTGCCATTGTCCTTTCCTGAGCTCCCAGCCCTAGGAAAGCACAAATCTGCATTCTGTCTTTGTAGAGCTGCTTATTCTGGACATTTCAGTTAATGCTATCTTACAAAATGTGACATTTTATCACTAGGTATATATTGCAGAGTCTGCCAAAAAATGTATACATACTTCAGGAAAAGAAAAACTTGTATAAATATTTTAGCGCTAAATTTATTGAGATATCATGAGATTTGTACAGGTTACCTTTGGCCTCTACAATATAAGAGTTGCTCAAAGTGGTGGCCATTACCTTCCAGATATTTATTAGTATGGTGAAGCGTGGTCATTGAGGTTGCTGCACATGCATTTTCAATTTCATCTCTAGGGGCTGGCAGTGCAGTGGGTTTTCTGAGATACATGACATCCTGTAGGGTCCCCCATAAGACAGTAACACCATCTGTTGAAAAAAAATCATAGTATTTTTCTTTTCCTGAAATGTATATACATTTTTTGGTGGGCTCTGTATAGAATATTTGGGAGTGTTTGGGTTTGAACGAGGGCTTCACACATGCTACACAAGGGTTTTACCATTGAGCTATACCCACAGCCCAAGCATAAAGTAACAGTGAAACAGTTTTCCACTCACTTAAATGAGGGTTCCAGTATTTGCTGGGCATTCTTCATTATTGTCTGTTTTTTTTTTTTTTTTTTAAATTCTATCCATTCCAGTGAGTATGAAGTAGCATTTCATTTTGGTTTTGATTTGAATTTTCCTAATGACTAAAGATGTTTAGCATCTTTTCACATACACACACACACACACACACACACACACACACGGTTTTTTTTGTTGTTGTTGTTGTTTTGTTTTCTTTCTTCGTTTCTTTCTTTGTTTCTTTTTTTTGCAGTTCAGGCTGGCCTTGAACTCATCATGTAGTCCGTGGCCTAGATTCATGCCAGTCCTCCTGCCTCAGCTTCCCAAGTGATGGGATTATAGGTGTGTGCCACCACACTCAGCTTTTCCCTTTTTTTTTTTTTTTGGTCTTTTTGAGACAGGGTCTCACTGTGCAGTTCAGGCTGGCCTTAAGCTTGCTTTGTAGCCCAGGCTGGCCTTGAATTAGCAACAATCCTGCGAGCCTCTTGCCTCAGCTTCCTGAGTGCTGGGATTACAGGCGTGCACCACCATGCCTGGCTCCACTGTGCCATTTCTGTATATTTTTTGAGAGAAATGTGTTAAAATTGTTTGCTTTTTTTTCCTTCCTTTTCAGTACTGGTTATTGAATCCAGGGTCTTTGCATTGACTTACATTCCCCATTGAATTTTCTTTATTCCTTTTGTTGAAGATCAGTTGACCATAAATATATGAGTTTTATTTCTGGACTCTTGATTTTGTTTCATTGATCTGTCTGCCTTTATTTCAGTACCATATTGCCTTAATTAATTTAGCTTTGCAGTAAGTTTTGAAGTAGGGTGTGAGTCTACCAACTTTGTTTTTCTACAAGATTGTTTTGGCTAACTTGGCCTATAGTATTTTCATGTGAATTAGAATCAGTTTGTCAATTTCTGCAAAAAAAACCACATAGAATTTTGATAGGAATTATATTGAATCTGTAGATAATTCAGGGAGTGATGTCGTCCTAATAATATTAAGTTTCATAATTCATGAACATAGGATGTCTTTTCATTTATTTACATTTTCTAATTTTTTGAGCCGTGTTTTGTGGTTTTCAGTATGAGCATTATGCCTTCGGGGTTCATTCACATGAGTGTGTGTATTAGCAATTGTTCATTTTTGTTGCTGAACAATAGAATAGTCACAGAAATATTACTGTCTTTTTTATGACTGCATCACAGTTTGTTAATCTACTAAGGAGCTGATGGACATTTGTTTTTCATTTTTTGGCAAATATAAGCTAGGCTGCAAAAACATGCACATAGGTCAGTGACGGTGAACCTTTTAGAGACAAATGCCCAAACTACAACCCAAACTCCACCAACACTGCACTTAAACCTGAATACTGAGGTTTCAGTTCAGAAAAAAATAACTCATTCATTAACATCTTTTGTCTCAAAAGAAAAATAGCATGTGTGCCATTGGTTCACCACATTGACACAGGTTTTCATTTTATTTAGTTAAATACTGAGGAGTCACTGTATATATGTGTTTTATTTCGTTTGTATGAAATTGCCAAATGGATTTCCAAAGCAGCTTATCATTTTGCATTCCAGCAAGCAGTACCGTATATGAAAATCCCAGTTTCTCTACATCCTCACTAGTGCTTGGTATTTAAATAAGCTATTTTGATAGGTATGTGGTGATATTTCACTGAGGTTTTAATTTGCATTTCTCTAATCTTTAATGATATTGGATTAGTCTGGATTCCTGAAATCTTAGACTTTCAAAAAAAATATTTTAAAAATCTTTTGCAGGGCTGGAGATTGAATTCAGGAGGCACATACCCAGCCCTTTAAAACTTTTTGAAACAGAGTGTTGCTACGTTTCCCAGGATGACAATTTGGGATCCTCCTGCTTCAGCCTCCCAAGTAGTTGGGAGTCATTACATGTTGCAGTCCTAGACTTTTACCTTAGAAGAGACAAGAAAGCGTTCTTTATTGGTTTTTGTATGGTTTTATTTTTTATTTTTTTGCAGACTGGTTCTTGCTATGTAGTTTAGGCTGGCCTTGAACTCACTACACAGCCCAGGATGGCCTGGAACTTGCAGTAATCCTTCCTCAGCCTCCCAAGTACTTAGATTATAGCCGGAACGCCTGGCTTCATTCTTGGTTTCTAGATTGTATTCCTCAGACAGTTAATTTTATTTTTAATTATTTTATTTTTTGCAGCACTAGGGACTGAACCTGGGCCTTTGCACTTAACTACCTCTCCAGCTCTTTTAAATTTTTTTGTAGTGAGACAGGGTCTTGCTGAATCTCTAAATTGCTGGGGTTAAGCTTGAACTTGCCATCCTTCTGCCTCAGTCTCCTAGAATGCTGGGATTACAGGCATTCATCACCATGCCAGGGTCCTCAGACACAGTCATGGGACTAAGGGGCATATTGAAGGGGTGTGATCGGAGCACCCTCCACAGAAAGGCTCTACTTTGATCAGTTTTTATTCAATATTGAATGTCTATGAGAAACATTATTAGGAAAAAGGGCACATCCACCAAAACAACAACAACCAAACTTGAAAGCTGCTGCACTCACTGCTTTTTTATTTTTAAAGGACAACACTGAAACCTAGAGAAGTAAATTGCTTTACCCAAGGATGTATAGCCAGCCTAGATAAACTCATACAGTAGTGTCCTTGTTCTGAAGTATACTCTCTTGTCATAACTCTTTAATTCTGTTGTTTATTAGCTTAAGGAAGAATTACGTCGAAAAGTCTACTGATCAAGATTTGTTGCAATCGAGACAGGCATGGTGGCACACGCTTGTGTTCCCAGCTCTCTGGGAAGCCCACCCAGGATGATACTGAGTTCAAGGCAGACCTGGGCTACATAATAAGACCCTGTTTCAAACAAACAAACAAACGAACAAACAAAAATGTTTAAAGGCCTGGAGTTGTAGCTCAAGGCTCTGGTTCAATAGCCAGTACCACACGAAAAAAAAAATTGTTGAAATCATAAATACTAAAAAGGTTTCTTTTATACTAAGAAGTAGTAGATGGAAACTAAGTCATTATTCATGAGTTAGTTGTACCGAAAAGTGAGGGTTATCTTGCCATTAGGAAACCATTTCTAGTACAGAACCTTCCAACATTACCGTGCTTGGTTTCTAAGTAATATAGGAAATGTGGCACAACTGTCAGAGGTTATAAATGACAGTACATTATAGAAATAGGTGAGGAACAAGCAGCGATTTGCCTTGGGGAGACAGACACTATATTTTGTTATCAGTTTTGACAGACTGGCTGAGAGGAGGGAGAGGCAGATGCAAACTCAACAGTCCACGCAGGCTTATTGGCAAATCTGAGAGAGATGGCTGTGATCTGGCAGGAAGAAGAGAGAAGGTACTCTCTCACAGACTTGGGGGTGTTTAAGGATTTAGAAGGGGTGAGAGAGTCTCTTGACCAGAGACTTTACACAGGGGAATCTTAATCTGGCCATTTTGCCCATGAAACCAAAAGTTAAATAAACAGACTTAGATCTCCTGACATGGTGGGCTTTGGTCAAGATAGTGGTACTTCTGTCCAGTCTCTCATTTCAGGCTATAAAGGTATATAGGGAAGCAGGCCTCTGGCTCTGGTCTGGCCAATTCCTGCTGATTGGAGCTGTAGGGGGCTTCTCAGAGTATGACTGACTGGAGCATAAGTACAATCTTGACATATTCTTGGGTAGTTGCCCTGGAGATGGCCGCCATGCCTTACTGAAAAAAAAATCTCTGTAGTAAGTTGATTGTGCAAAGCATAAATAATAAGATGAGGACAGTAATTATGAGAGGTGTCCGAAGAGGGAATAGACAGTGGAGAGAGAAGGGCAGCGTGTTTTGTGAGCTGGTACCTAGGAGTTTTCAGCTCAGTCTTTGAGCCTCTTGGCTCCATCTCTGACCATCTCCAATTTATTAGCAAAGAAGCAACACTGTTCTTATAGAAAGGTGTAGATGCCTCACTGAGAGGTCATGAGACCTACACCTCAGTGATTTTCGAGGACTATCGAGGCTAGAGAATCTACCTGGTCTTAGAGGTATCCTAGCTGGTCAGAAACTTCTCTTAGCCCCTCTGCTAGCTCCTTTGAGAGATGGGTCAATTTGTACAGACTCCCAGACCCTTAGTCCAGTAGCTGTT
Source organism: Chinchilla lanigera (assembly GCF_000276665.1). NCBI lineage: Eukaryota > Metazoa > Chordata > Mammalia > Rodentia > Chinchillidae > Chinchilla > Chinchilla lanigera. Next base: position 10,663,879 of record NW_004955416.1, on the reverse strand, counting down.
CTGGTCAGGATTCCCAGGGTGGCTAATAAAGGGGCCATTTGGGGTTAATGGGTGGCACAGAAATAGGAAGGTCAGATGTGGCCATATTGAGGGTGGGAGAAAGGAGACCCAGCGTGCAGGTTCTTGTCCAGTGTGGGGGGATTCAGACATATGCCTGGGTGCCACGTATCCAGAAGAGGCCAGTATCTAGGGAGCTGCATCAGAGAGGGCAAACTGAGAAAGGAGATCAGGAGGTGAGCTGGGGAGAGGGTGGCATTGGTGTTGAACGTATGCCATATGTGAAAGGAGGAGCGAAAGGGTGTGACTGTCAAGGGAGAGAAAGGCGAAGGTGGCTGTAGTACTATAGGGCCTTTCTGGCTGAGAGTGGCACATTTTTGATTTATGACTTGGCCTTCAGGTATATCATGATGTTTGCATTTCTGGGCCCCACAGACAGTTTCTTAATAATTAACATTTTGGTGATCAGAAGGTTGGAAGAGTTAGATTGTAGCTTAATAGGAGGGCAGAGACAAGTGGAGAAGCAGTTTTCTTGTGGACTGGTGACACAGAGAGAAGCTCTGAGGGCCTGGGCTGTGACAGTGAAGTGCCTGTGATCAACCTTTGTGGGAGCCTGGTTTTGAGGGTCTGGTAGATTCCCTTTAGTCCTCCATGGAGCTTCATATTAGAACCTTCAGCCAGGACAGTGCCTCTGGGTTGGCTTTTTCAGGGGCAAATAATCCAGCTAGGGTGGAGACTGAGGGTCTGAGGGGAGCAAGGATGATTAAATCAGCCATTTGGGCCAGGTGGAGGCAGATCCAGAAAGGGCGCCGAGTGGAACCATTATATTTTCGAGTGATTTCAACAGTCAGAGTGAGGGTCTTGTTGAGATGGGGTGGGGGGCTTCGGGTAATGGGTTGGGGAAGGAAATGAGAGTAAAAATAGTCAGAAGTGGGTAAGATGACTTAATTGCAAAGTGAAACATTGGATTTGTTCCAGACCTGAACTGATTTAGGAAGCCTTGGAGCCAAGGTCTTTTTTTTTTTTTTTTTTTTGGAGCCAAGGTCTTGGAATGTAGTTCTTATGGTTGAGGGAGTAACAGGGTAATTCTAGGAGGGTGGAGATGAAGGGAGAAGTTATTAAGCGAGAAGCTTATTCAGGTGTGGGCTGGTGGAGTGCTCAGTCCTTGGTCCTCTTCTGTTCTGAGATGGTGGATACTTGGTCGATCTTCAAGGATGTGGAGAGCAGTGGAAGAAGGAAGCTCTTTTTAACTATTTAACAGTTTACCCTGAGCATCGTGCAGTTGTTTACATACTGATTATCTCAAGCATTGCTTGAACAGGTGTCATTTCAACCAGTCAGTTCTTGTTTTCACAAGTTACACACACATGTCTGTTTATTTGTTTTATATTGACTATGTTTTTATTTAGAACACTGTATTCTAACATTGTATTGAGAAATTTTGATGTTTGTTTCTGGTGAAATTTAACATTTAAGTTCTGGTTATTTTCTTTTACTTATTGTATTTGTGGGAAATAACCTCTAATTTTGTGCCACAGTTGATAAAAACTCTTATCATAAGTACACTAGGTATAATTTTATATTTCTCCAGAACTCAGTGATATTTATTCTTTTACAATACAAAACATACATGTTTGGAAGGAAGTGCCAAAAGTTCTGCAAAAGAAAACACTAAAAAAGGGAGAAATGTTAGCATATCACAGAAGAAAAGTCTGTGTTATGAAATGGAAAGAAAAAAAGATACATCCTTACTGTCCACTACGGAGTCCGCCCAAAAAATGTATATACACTTCAGCAGTTTACTAGTAGCCACCACTTTGAGCACCTCTTATGGTTATAGAGGCCAGAGGTAACTTATATTAATCTCATGATGTCTTGATAAATTTAGTATTAAAATATTTATACAAGTTTTTCTTTTCCTGAAGTATACATTTCTTTTTGGCAGACTCTGTATTCATAATATAGAAATGATAGAAGTTGAAAAAAGAAGCAAAGCTAAAAAAATTCCAGTAGTGGTTATCTTAGTTACTTCTCTCTCGTTGCTGAGACAAAAATACCTGACACCCAAAGTTAAAGCGGAAAAGGTTTATTTAGCTCACACTTTGTAGTGGTTGCAGTCTATAATCGTCTGGCTTCAAGGCAGGGTGTCATGGGCGATAGGAATTGCAGAGGAGAAAGTTCATGGTAGGCAGAAGGTAATAAAGAACAAGGGATGACTACAGCTCTTTGTATCACTTACATCTTTTTAAAAAATTTATCTTATATCAGCCTTATATCTTATCCAGGCTAGGGATAGCACTCACACCCTTAATCCTAGTGCTCTTGATCCTAGCATTGCACCATAAATCAATTCCAGCTCATACTCTGGATCCAGCCACCTCTGAAAAACCCCAGCCTATGATGTCTGCATGAGGCTTTGGGGGGACATTAAAACATAAGCCATAACAATGGTCAATGATTATAATAATTGTGTGGGTGGTGTTGACAGAGTTGGCCAACCTAACAAGCTATCCTGCAATCAAAAAGCAAGGGAGATATTATTATAAAATATTTATGTACTTTCCAGACCAAATAAGATGGAACTCATTTATTCAAAACAAGGGGGTTCAAAGAATCATTTACAATTTACATTAGATCTGATAGGCCAAATAATTGAAAAATACAAGATGGCAAAATGCCAACCAGGATGCCCATCATTGACATCTTTATCATCACATTTAGTGGCCAGACACTTTATTGAAATTATACTACCCACAGAAAAAAAGAAAAGACCAGCATAACAATGTAAAGTGTGTTGCTCAGAGAAAGACAATCATTAAAAAAGAATTCAGAGACTAGATACTACTGTCCAGGTAGCACTGCATTGCGTAATGAATGTTTTAAGATATACCATACACAGAAAAATTATTGGATAAATTTGATGAAATTGTTATTTATATTTCCTATATCTTATAAATATTAATGGAAAAAGTCCAATTTTTGGTAATCCTGTATTTAAGTAATTGGACTGGTACGTGGTTATGGAGGTGAAGTGGATCCAGAGTAGAATTCCCTTTAGTTTCACCACTGTGGGATGGTGAGGGTCAGCTGATGGGGGCTCTCCCATTGGGGCTTTAAACTCTGTGTGATAGGGATTCTAACATAGACCCAGTCTCCAGGGTGCAATGATGAGGTTGAGGAAAGAGTACTGTCTGTCTCTGTAGAGGGTTTTGGCAATCTGAGGTTGGCATATTGCCATGTGAGGGGTAGGAGATTGTTAAGTAGAGGATTGGCTAAAGGTGGAGTAATTTGGGGGTTGAGTGAGGGAGGAATAAAGGTGAACAGAGGTCTATGGTAGAGAAGTTCAAAATGACTGAGCATGAGAGCCTACATGGGAGAGAGCAGAGTTTAAGGAGAGTGAAGAGCGAGAGTTTTATCCAATCTACCTGTAGTTGAAAGGAGAGCTTGGTAAGACTCTGTATGAGGAGACTGTTAGCTTTTTCTACCTCACCAGATGGTTGAGGCCTATAAGGAATGTGGAATTTCCAGGTGATGTTTCAGGGCACCGGCCGCTTGTCAGATGATCTGAGACACGAATTCAGTCCTGTTGTCAGTTTGGATTGAAGAGAGGAGGCCAAAATGGAGTATGATTTCCATAAGTAGGATATGAGTGACTATAGAGGCCCTCTTACTGAAGGTGGGGAAGATCTCGATCCACCCTGAAAAGATGTTAGCCAAAATGAGGTGATAGTTTCAGTTGTTGTTTGTTTGTTTTTTTAAGAACAGAATATATTTATTGAGGGAAAGAAAGCTTCTGTCCAAGAGAGGGACAGAAGGGGCCCAAGTGGGTTGCCCATGGAATTTAAGTTTTTTGATAGAGGGCATATGAGTGAAGTTTATTTGCCAATCAGTTCCTGGGAGGGATCTTCTGGCTTGGTGAGTGGGGAAGGAGGGAGGGTAGATGTTAAATTGGGGGTTGGTGGTCTGATAGATATGACAGTCTGAGAAAATCCTGGTAGGGAGTGAAGGATATGTGAAACTTTAGGAAGTAGGTGAGGGAGAGGGTTCCTACATTAAATTGACCATGAAGATAGAAATTTGTGTTGTATTTGTTCAGGGATAGCAAGTTTCTCATGTATGAACCAGCATGGTCCCTCTTGAATGGCTCCCTGTGTCATGAGAGTCTGGAGTTCTTGGGGTGTAGGAGGGGAAGAGGGAAAACAGGAATTGGAGTATGAAAGAGGGATTAATAGTTGCCTATATGGCTCATTTGTTTGCCTCATCATTTCCTTAGGTGATATGTCCCTGATACCTCTGCAGGAAGATGGAGTGCTCATGTCCTCTGCACTGCATGACAGCTGCTCTATGGGGAAGCAGTGCGGCCTCCAGGAGATCTTGGATAAGGGGTCTGTTTTGTATGGGGATGTTCTTTGCTGTCAGAAAACTATTCTCATGCCAGTTTTGGGCATAGGGGTGTAGGATATTATATGCATATAAGGAGTCTATAAATGTTGATAGTTTTATTTTTTGCCTGAGTGAGTGCTCTGGCAAGAGCTAAAAGTTCAGCTTGTTGTAAGTTGGTACCCGGGGGAAGGGATGTCGCCTTGATGACCTCTCAAGGGGGGAAATGTGATTTGTCTTTGATGACATGTCTTGAGAGAAGGGGCAGGGATTCCTGTGCAGTTATTTCCGTCAGTGAACCAGTCAAGGAATCCTGGGATGTGTTCTGAAGTGATAGGGTGGGAGCGGGTGAGGGAAAAGTCAAGGTTTTCGACACAGTCATGTGGCTCAGGTTCAGGGGTCTCAGGAGAAGAGAGCAGGATGGCAGGAATAAGGACAACAGTCCAGTGGAAGGAGATGGAAGGTTGTATGAGCTGGGAGTGTTAAGATTTGGACCCTGGAGGGAGACAGTAAAGTTAGAGCTTGTTGACTAAACAGGTCAGGTAGATTATGTGAAGAATAGACATGGAGGTATTGGTGAAGAGTGAGTTTTTGAGCCTCAGGAATTAGAAAGAGCCACCGGTAGCTAGAACCTATCGGGAGTGTGGCCATCCTTTTGTAACAGTATTTAGTTATTTGAGAGATATGCTGTGAGCTGGAGGTTGTCTCCCGCAGGCTGGGCCAGGTGCCCTAGGGTGTGTCCATTTTTGCTAGTTATAAGGAGAAGGGAATGGTTGTAGGAGGTTGGGAAGAGCAAGTGCAGGGGCTTTGAGGAGAGCCGCCTTGAGGGCAAAGAAGGTGAGGAGGGCCAGGTCAACCTTGCAGGCCTTTTCTTGGGGGTCTCCCTGGGAATCTTAAAGAGCTTGGTGATTAATAAGAAGTTGGGTATCCATAGTCAAAAGTAGCTAAAAAGACCCAAAAAGGAGAGAAGGTCTCTCTCCTGGTGGTTGGGAAAGTGAGTTTTTGTATTGCTTGTGTTATGGTTGATACATGGCATCAACTTAAGGAGTCTAGAGGCTTGACTAAGTGACTCAGCAGTTCTCCATCCTGGGGTGAAAAGGACATGCCCTTACCACTCTGGGATGTTGTTCATTGTGTCAACTTGAGAAGTTTAGAAGGTTAACTGAGTGACTGAGCAAGGGCGGGTCCTTACTCTGTATCATCCTGAGCCTGTGCAGGAGGAGGGCAGGAGATGGTGTGAGTGCTGCATGCCCCCTGGGTGCGGGTAGCCTGCTTACAATATAAGGGAGGGAAGAGCCTTGCTTCCCCTCCCCCGCTTGTGCTCTTGCTGCTTTTGCTGCCTTGTGTTGCCTTGAAGTGTTGCCCCTGTGCCCTGCCACCCTGCCTTGGAGCCAGCTGATTATAGACTAAAACCTCCACAGACTGTGAGCTAGATAAACCTTTCCTTCCTTAATATTGGGTGTTGGGTATTTTGTCTCAGCAACAAGAGATAAGTAACTAAGACAGCTTTCTTTCAATCAGGATGAATACAGTGGGAGACAGGAGTGAGATGAAGGCTAAGATAGGAAGCCTTTTGGTGGACAAGCTGAGCCTTCTGTTGAGACCTTGCTACCCTCTATCTGCCAGGAAGTTCACAAAGGTGATAGTGTGGGAGACACAGAGTGATTCTGTGGAACTGCAGAGTAGGAGGTCATTGACATATTGGAGTAGGTGGCTGGGGGTTAGGCTGAGGTCCTGGAGGTCCTTTTGTAAGGCTTGATTGCAAAGATGAGGACCATCTCTCAATCCCTGGGGCAGAACTGTTCAGGTAAGCTGTTTGGTCTGTAGGGAGTTGGGGTTAGTCGAGGTGAGTGAGAAAAGCTATGGGGAGTCTGACTTAGGATGTATGGTGAAGGCATCTTTGAGATCTCAAAGTTCCAGGAGGAATAAGGGAGAAGAGGGTGCATGGGTTAGGAACAGTTGGGTGGGTGGGGATGACAGCCTTGTTTCTTTTCCCAAGGTTTATACAAGCCAGTATGACCCATCAAGTTTTTTATTGGAAGGAGTGGGGTGTTGTGAGGGGAGTGGGTTGGTGTAAGGATGTGTGCTTTGAGTTAGCATGGTAGATAGGTTAGAGACCTAGGTGGCTGTGAGGGCTGCAGGGGTATTGGGTGACTATGATCACTTGAGCAGGATCCCGCAGGGCTATTTTTAAGGATTGGTGGTGGGAGATGATAAAGGGATTTTTGGGGCTGGGGATTTAGCTCAGCGGCACAGCGCCTTCCTGGCAAGCACAAGGTTGTGAGTTCGATTCCTGATACTGGAAAAAAACAAAGAAAAAACAAAAACAAAAAAAAAAAAAAAAGGGATTTTTAGTGTCCCAGACTGTGGAAGTGGCCTGGGATTTAACATGGTGGGCCTCTCAGGGAGAAGATGAGGGTATTTATTTGGGCTGTCGGCAGGATGAGAGAGGGTCTGGTAGGGAGTGAGGGAATGTGAAAACAGGGTCTTAGATAGTGCAGGATGTCTCACCTCCAAGCGGGGATGGACAGTGTGGGATAACTAGAAAAGAATGTGTGAAAGAGGAGGTTCCTAGGGAGCAGTATAGGGGAGGGGCTTTAAGGGGTCTGGATGATGCCCTTCATTCTAACAACAGAGGCAGAGGAAGGGAGCAAAGGTCCTGAAGAGGTCATAGAGACGGAAAGGCTCCTCCCCGTATCCACCAGGAAAGAGATCTTTCTTGCTACCGCCATAGTCACCTGATGATCCATTGAGGATTCCGCAGATGGGACAGATGGACCAGGTCTCGTCAGTTGTTAGAGGAAGAAAAGGCTAAGACTATGGCCAGGTCCTCACTAGATGTGGATTTGGGCTTGGAAACTGTGAAAGAACTCAGGGGAGGATCTGGCTTTCCCCAGAGGCCAGTCTGTCTTCCACTGGCCGCATTGTCTGCAGTTTGGGCAGAGCCTGGTAGGAGACTGGGAGTTAGGACAGGCCTTAGTCCAATGGCCTGGGTTGCTGCAATGAAAACAGTTGCTGGGTGGGGCTTCTTTTGTGACTTGGTGGTAGGAGGGTGGACAAGGGCGGCCAGAGTTTGATATTTAGCTTTAGTTTATTTTTCTTTTTGGACCGTTCAGTTTCTTGTTTCTGTTGTTTAAAGACCTTGAAGGCAAAGTCAGTGAGGTCCTTTAGGGGTGTTTGGGGCACTGTTTTTAAGTTTTTGAAAATGTTTTTTGAATATCAGGGTAGACTGGGGAGATAAAATGGAGGTGTAAGAGGATGAGTCCCTCAGGTGAGGTGGGGCTTATGTTGGTATATTTGATCATGGCCTCTAAGAGGCCACTCATAAAGAGGGCAGGGTTTTCATCAGCCTCTTGGGTGATCTTTCTGAGCTTCTCATAATTGACCTGTTTATTTTTGTGTTTTTCTATCCCAGCCAATAGACAGGCGACCATACGGTAATGGTGGGCCTGCCCAGGGCCCCCAGTTTGGCAGGTCCAAATAGGATTTTTGAGTTCAGCCTACTTGAGTAGCCTCAGTGTGCCTATCAGGGAGTTGGTGGTGGAGTTCATCTATGTGTTTTCAGTCACCTGCCAAATATGATCTCTCTTGGCATGGGTTAGGGTAGTCATGAAAATGATGTATCTCCCCAAGTGAGATTATAAATCTGGGTAATTCTGAGAAATTCTTTGTGAGACCTGTCAGGGTTTTCAGAAAAAGAGCCTATTTCTGTTCTTTACATTTGAGGACGTTTATAGAAAAGACACATGAATCCTTGGGAGGGGTAGACTGGTTAAGGCTCAGGTGGGGAAAGGGTGCCAGCTGGGTGTGAGGAGGGGAGGGGGGTGGGCTGGGACTGGCAGTGGGAAAGTCAGAGTGTGAGGGGCCAGAAGAGGCAGGCAGAAGGGGGATGGGGATTTGAAGGTTGGGTGATTCAGGATGGGGAAGAGGGTGGTGCCAGTAAGGAGGGGGGTTATCAGCTGGGTCAAGATAACGACAGAGGTGGGGACAGGAGCATGGGGCCTTTTTGTCCATGAGGAAGATTGGGAGGGAGGAGAAGGAAGTACAGAGAGGGGGCAGCCTTTAAGGGTGAAGAACGCTTTGCTATTGGGGATCTCAGCCCATTTGTTGCCATTCCTTTGGATAAAATTGTCAAGGCTTGGAAAATTTGGAAGTCAAAGGTGCCGGCCACTGGCCAGTGAGAGCCATTGTTTAGATTCTAATTTGGCCACACAGAGGTAGAATAGACATAGAGGTTTATCTTGTTTTAATAGCTCCCTTAAGGCCCAGTTGGGAGAGATTATGGAGGAGGCAACCCAAGGAGGTGTCTCCTGAAGGTTTTGAAGGGCCAGAAGGGCCAGCCTGGGTCAGGAATCAGATTGCCAGGACGTCTCCCAGAGAGAGATTGGAGATTGGAGTCTATGAGCTCCTGGAGCAGGACAGAGGTTTTTCTGGCCACCGAGAGGAAGCGTCCCCTCTTGTCAAGTCAGAAGACTCCCTCTTCCCCACAAAGAGGACTGTTGGAAGCAGTGGGACCCTGGATCTGACCCCTCTGGGCGCCAAGAGAGGCCCAAGAAGTCTGTGTCTTACCCTTCCAAGGAAATGGCTGTAGAATCAAGCCAGTGTTGGATGTTGGGTGAACTCTGGCAAGGAGGTCCTTGGACTGGAATTTGGGAGGGCAGGAGAAGGCAGGAAAAAGGCCAATCATCCGTTGGGGCAGTCAAGTTTGGAGGCTGTTCCCGAAGGGTGGGGTTAGAGTAAACTGGTTGAGGAGTGGGAGAACTCAGGATCCAGGAGTCTGCCCAGCAAGAGCTGTCACTGCCCTATGCTTCCTGGGTTGCCAGAGTCTCTCTGTCCTTGGCTCTCAGTCCCAGGTTTAGGCACCAGATGAAAGGAGCGAGAGGCAGGATGTGAACTCCGTAGTTCCTGTGGCTTTATTGGGACCAGAGGGGGACCTCTCTGATCTGGTGGGCAGAAGAGAAAAGGTGCTTTCTCACAGACTCGGAGAGGTTTAAGGGTTTGGAAGGGGTGGGAGAGTCTCCTGACAGGAGACTTTAAGCAAGGGACTCTTGATTGCATTTTTTTTTTTTTTTTTAATCTGGCTGTTTCTCAGAGACTTACATCTCCTGACATTGTGGGCTTTGGTCAAGACAGTGGTGCTTCTGTCACTGGCAGTGGTTCATTGGTTTCAAGAGCAAAATAGAATTCATTATGTGCAATCCTAATGTTTAGAATGTTATTGTTTTTTAAAGAAGGATTCATTTCTGAAATCCTTCCATTATTGAGGTTTTTCTGAAACGTGCCAGAGTGTAAAAACAGTTCCATATTGACAATTCTGAGATTGACTGGGGGACTGATGAATAAGCAGTGCATGGTTAAACTGAGCAGAATTTTATTAGAATGCTTTTGGTAGATTTTAGTAGGAGTTTTATTTATTAACTGTGGAAAACAAGCTCTGTCTTTTCTATCAAACGGGATTGACTATATCTCGGGCTGCAGCTCACCCTGAGCAGCCTTTCCTGAACACACTAGTTGCAAAGTTGCCCAGTTAGTTCGAATCCAGAGCTTATCAAGAGCCCAGGACTTTCTGTTCTCTACACTGCCCCTTCCTCCCGCACCCCTTCCTCCTCTGTAACCCTTCCGATCCCTCCCGCGCCACCTGAGTTAGGCAGTCAGGACAGATGGTGAACCTTCTACCCAGCCAGTGGAAAAGAGGCCAGCTACCCTCTGCTTTAGGGATAAAAGAGCAGAATCTCTTTTGTCCGTATCCACGCCCAGCGCTCCATGTGCCCTTCTGCAGAAGTAAACTTTTGACTTGTGGCGTCCTCTTGCTTGTTGTCTGAGTACATTTTTCTGGCACAGACAATCTGAGTCTGGGGGCCAATGTTTTTTTTTTTTTTTTGGCATCGGGAATGGAATTCAGGACCTTGTGCTTGCCAGACAGGTACTATGCCGCTGAACTATATCCCTAGCCCTGAGGGGGATTGGTGTTGGCTATTTCTAATAGCTTAATGAAAAAAGCATCATATTTGTACTCAGAAAATTTGAATCAAGTCTTGTCTTTGCTCCTTGCTACCTATGTGGCTTTCAATTAGTCACTTTACTTGAGTGAGTAACTTTTTATATGTGTTTTTGTCCCCCTAAAAGTTAGAGGAAATTACACGGATATCTACCCACACTACTTCCCTGAGTTGTATGAGGGTGGGAGAGACAATAAAAGAGAAAACGTATGAAAAAGTATTGTGTAAATATTAAGGTGGTCTTCAGTCACAGTCTTATTATTAATAACAATTTTTTGAACTGTGATAGTGTTTTTTAAAAACCAGTTTTCCTATCCTCATATTTGGCTACAATTTACTTGTGTTCTGTTGGCCTCTGTCCCATGACTCTAGTTTGGTGAAATTACACTCCATCCTTAGTACTGTTCCTTTTCTTTTAGATAAAGGATCCTTTCTGACCCCTGTCCAATGGAAGAGATGGCTGTATGAGTTTTCTGTTGTGGGAAAGATTAACTAGTCTTTATTTCATATAAATATTTAGCTTCACAAGCCTGGCTGAAGTATTGAACCTATAAGAAGCATATAGGTTTTTTTCTTTGGCACTGAATTCCTCTTTTTTGTGGTTTTCTTTTACTACTGCCTTTCTTTGGGCTTTTGCATCCTTTGGATGTGTTTGGAATCTAATATGCTTTTGCCTTGGCCAAATCCAGTGGTAATAAAGTTCCTGGTATTTTAATTACAACATACTTTGTGGATATGAATGGCTAGGTCACCTTTTCTACTCCCTCACAAGAAGAGATTTCATTTGTTGATCTAACTCCTCTGCCATGGATGGAGTTATAATTCTTTGCCAGTCTGCAGTAACTGTAGACACTGGAAACAACTCTCTCTCATCCTCTGATGAGGTGGAAGTGTCTTTCTTTTCTGATAGCTGAGGCTTATAAGGTTGTCACTTCTAGTGTTACAAAGGTATGCATGTTAGTAATGCTGTGATGAATGGATCCTTTGGAGAGCAATCACATTAGCATAAAATACTGTTTCATTGCTTCATCATTTGGAACAATATTTAAAAAATAATGTATCCTGTTTTCTGAAATTATAGGCTAGTTTTCAAAAAGTTGCTGAATTTTAAAGAAAATAGAAATATTGATGTCTATAATTTATTCAGAATTACTACTGGATTGTGTTCTTATTTTAGAAAACACCTGTATAATTGAATAAAAATGGTGTGCAGTGATAATGTGTTAAAAGCCAGCACATAATTGTGTGAGGAGTTCTGTCTCCAGTAATGACATTCTCAGGTCATTATGTTCACAGCAGTCCTTCGTGGAGGGCTGGGAAAGCAGAGCCCAGAGAGGGGGTAGACAGAGGTGTCTGTACCAGTTGAATTATTTACTAGGAATTCAAATTTGGCATAATCAGTGATATCTAGGGGAAAATTATATCTTGCTTTATAAAAGTCTCTTTTCCAAGAATAAGTTGGTGGCATCTTTCTCAGTGTGCATTATTGTATGCTTCATAGTATATTGAAAACAAAAACAAAAATTCTAGGTCCTTAAATACAGCTTGAAATAGTCAAAAGCTTGTAGTAGTGAATACTCAGTAGACCTGTGAATTGGGCACTTTGAACAGTTTGATCAGTGGTTTGACTAGAGAAGAATAACTTTTCTAAAATAACACCTAGACTTAGTTAGGTGGCAATTAGAATTTATTGTTCATATTTTTAAGTAATATACACATTAAATCACTTTCTAAAATTCCCACCAGTCTGTGATAATTTAGTGTATTTTATATTTAGATACTGTTATTAAAAATACACACTAACATATAACTTAGGGAGAGTAGGTTCCTATGCTTGGTACCCTACGATATCTTTGTAAGGTATCAAACTGTCTACTTATAGGCATATATTTTGTCACCAAGCTATGGCTATTCTAGATTTTAATGCTATATGTTTTTTTAAACATGTTAACATGAGTGGATTGTATCAGTAAAAACAATTATGTTTTAGAGTAATATTGGTATATTTTGTTGAGAGTTGGTGACTTTCCAAAACAATTTATTATAGTTTCTCTTTTTAAAAAAATTGTATTTTGAGACAGGATCTCACTAACTTGCACAGGTTGGCCTTGAACTTGTGATCCTCCTGTCTGAATCTCCTAAATAGTTAGAATTAGAGGTATGTGTCATTACATTCAGATAGGAATTATTTTTAAATGAACTATCTGTAGAACTCTATATTCCTTTGTTAAATGAAAAAAATGTAGGTATATTGAAGTAATATATAACTCAGTCTAGTTTTCATGTTACAAATGTTAATGTAGAACCAATAGATGTTTGTGGAATAGCATGGGGTTTATCTAAGGGCAAAAGCTCCGTTACTACAAAAACATGCATTATATACAATAATGCATATTTCAATTTAGCTAGAAGAGAAGATTTTCCTTTCTGTTTTAGTTTAGTTTCTGTGGTGCTGGGATTAAAACCTGGGCCTTGCACATGCTAACTAGGTAATTGTTATTGATGAGGTATGTATATCCTATCTCTAGAAGAGAAGATTTTGAATGTTCTTACCACAAAGAAATAATAAATATTTAAGGTGCTAGATATGCCCATTACCCTGATTTGATCATTAAAAGATGTACACAGGTATCAGAAATTCACACTGTACACATGAATATTTATAATTATTATGTGTGAATGGAAAGGACAAAAAAAATAGGAAGAGGCAGCTAGCAGACGTTAGAGACTCGCAACTTAGTTTGCAAGAGGCCATGGACATAGGAATGCTGTTAAGGCCAAAGTGAGAGTAATGGTAATTATAGGATTCCCAGCTCTGCAACATGGGGAAAAAAGTATGTGTGTGGGTGACAGGGATTGCTTTCCATGTACAGTAAGAGGTATCAAAAGCACACACTTAAAATATTTTTAGATGAGCAACCAGGTAGTTTGAAAGAAGATGAGAAAAGTAGGTCTTGGGAAATCTATATTTGAGAAGAAAACCTTAAAAAGTAATATTTTAGAATTAGAAGGAACAATTTATATACTATCTGCACTCCAGGAACTAAAGAGCCTGTAGCCTTATACACAGGCAATATGCAAAGGCTGAATCTTCTACTTCTGAATATTTTTAAAGTTAATTTTTACTTAATAATTGTCTACATCTGAATATGTTTAATGAGAATTTTTTTCTCATAATATATAGAAAAGAATACTGTATCTAAATAGGGAAATAGCCATAGTCACATTATTTTTTTAAAGTGTGTTCAGATATTCTAACAGAATTTGAGATGATCAGAAATTATGTATAAATTGCCACCACATTTATGGCTAAAGACTTTCTTGTTTTGCCATTGTGTCATATTGAAGCTGACATATTCTGATGAGTTAGTGGATGAAGCAAAGGTCTTTAGAAATCTACTGTTAGCCCCTCACCTCCACCCCACAAAAAAACCCTGACCCAGCAGGTTCCAGAGTGGCTTCATGCTCTTCTAAGTTTACTGAGAAGAGATATGTGCTTGAATATTCTCAGAATAACCCCATTCTCAGCGGCCACCTGCCAACCCTTCTCTCTTCTTCCCACTTGGTGATCTTATTTCCCTGAGACTAAGGGAAAGAAAGGTATCTTTTCTCCTCAGAATATTTTTGAAAGGATTCCAATTGCAAAGCAGTCATTAGATCATTTGGTTAAAGGTAACTTTCATGTAAGATCTGTAGGCATCTAGGGGATTGTTATGTTTTCCTGATGAAAGCCAAAAGGTCGGGAGTACGCTGAGAGCTTTATTCTCACCTATTCTGAGGTGAGAATAAAAGGTGATCAGAGGCTTTCAGGAAGCTAGGAATAAATGGGAGGCAGAGGGAGCAAATCTACGTGTAATGTCGAAGCGACAGATAAGTGTTGTGTTTAGTGCAGAAGTTTTGCATTTACCAGCTTCTACAGAACGCAGTTAATGGAGGTTCCTCCAAGGCCTGTGCATTTTCCATGTAAATTTTTTGTGGCCAGACTTGCTGGTGAGCACAGGAGGGAAACAAATTGCACAACGTGAAGCAGTAAGCAACAGGGAGGAGTAGCTTAGGCAATTCTGAAATAATATTGATCAAGAAACAACAGGGAGAGAAGAAACCTTTGAAGTAAAGCAGACCTGTAGCAGCAGGTGTTAGGATGGAATAGGTCTCATTTAATCAGCTTGGCAGAAGAGGAAAAATGGGCATTAAGATCCTCACCTACAGGGGCTGGGGATTTAGCTCAGCGGCAAAAGCGCCTGCCTGGCAAATGCAAGGTCATGAGTTCGGTTCCCGGTACCGGAGAAAAACCAAAAAAAAAAAAAGATCCTCACCTACAAGAGAATCAGAAGGGAAGAAGTGGGTAGAGATGGACCTAACAGAATAGCTGGACTGTCAAAAATGTAATATCTTAGGGAAACTGGCTCACTTAAGTTCTTTGAGTTATTGCAGCACCGAAATGTAATTGTATCTGCAGTTTTAGCTCTTAACTCCAACGTATATTTAAATTGACTCCTAGAGTCTGATTTCACAATGAAGGTACAGTTAAGTTCCCTTTCTTGTCTTTTTTTTTTAAGTTTAAATGCACTTTATTTAGACAACCTACATGACATGTGTTTTTTCCCTAAAAAACACTGTCTCCACTCCACATAAATCACGGTCAAAATAAACAGAGCATTCAAGATGACACCAGTCCCTCTAAAATCCTGGTGTTGTGTGGATGACAAGCAGCAGCCAGTTATGACAAGGGATAGAGCCCAGGTAACCACAGAATTCATTAACAGTTTTCTATTTCTGAACCATCCTTAAAGAAAATCATAAATGGGGTCACACCATCCTCACGGTAGTCCAGGAGAGCAACCGTGCCATCTGGATTCATGTTTGCACCAATAAAACCTGACACTTTTTGAAATTAGCAAGGACATGCTTGATTTGTTCTACAGCCTCTGTCGTAAGTGGTTTTACTCTTTCTGGTCTTTGTTCTTCAAGTTTACCTTTGATTGATTTCATATAATCTTTTTTTTTTCTTTTTTGAGACAGGGTCCCGCTATGCAGTTCAGGCTGGCCTTGAGCTCACTTTGTAGCCCAGCCTGGTCTTGAACTCGCAATGATCCTCCTGCCTCTTCATATAATCTTTGATTGTACTTCTTGTAGGTCTCTTTTGTGAAGCTGGTTTCCTGCTAGTGATGATTCATGACAATATCAACACTAGTGACTCCTGTGTTGTCCATGCCTTTGCCCTCTAGGCCTTGAGCCGGGGCATTTCCACCAAAGAGCAAGTTGTCAATGTTACCCTCTGTTCTACCAACCATCTTGCCCTCCACCACCAGGCATAGCCCATTAGTGATCTCACGGATCTTGTAAATATCAGAGAACAGCTCATTATGGCTGATGAGGTCCTGATAGATAATCATGATGGTGGCTGAAGGGAGATGGTGGCCTTGGTAGATTCGCAGGAGCCGGGAGCTCAGAGCAAGTGCTGTGTAGGCAGAGCGGTGTTTGGGGGCCTGCAGGAACAGGTGGAAAAGCTATGTTCACCTTCTGAAAGTGAAGTTGTTAGAAACACTTTTTATATCAAATAATTGTTTTTTCATTACTATTACGTTTCATTATGCTGCCAGACATAAAATTGATTGATGCACAAGAAATAAAGAGCTGAGTGTGATGGCTGTAATTGTAGCTACTTGGGAAGCTGAGGCAGGAGAATTGCAAATTCAAGGCTAAACCGGGCAATTTAGCAAGACTTCATCTCTAAAAATAAATGCTGGACATGGTAGTGCACTCCTGTAATCCCAGCACTTGAGAGGCTGAGACAGGAAGATTGCTGTGAGTTTGAGGCCAGCCTGGGCTACATAAGCAAGATCAAGGCCAGCCTACACTACATAGTGAAACCCTGTCCCAAAGAACAAAAACCAAAAACAAGGCTGGAGATGTAGCTCAGTAGTAGAACATCCCTAGCTTCTACCCCTAGTACCACCAAAAAAAAAAGAGAATCTTAACATTCATTTGTTTCAGTTTGACACTGAGCAAATATATGTGCATGATTCCATCACTGATCCTTATGAGAATTAGTTAAATTGGTGATCTTCTATATGTTGTTGTTGTTTGTCTTTTTGAGACAGGGTCTCATTATGCAGTTCAGGCTGGACTTGAACTCACTTTGTAGCCCAGGCTGGCCCTGAACTTGCAGTGATCCTCCTGCTTCAGCCTCCTGACTGCTGAGATTGTAGGCATGTGTGCCACCACACCCAGCTTAGTGATCTTTTATATGTGAAAATTCTAAACTCTAAAGAACTCTCAGAAGATTAAAAATTCTATTGAAAGTATGTGCAGCAAAATTGACCAAGGTGAGGATAGAGTGCCAAAACTAGAAAACAGAGGTGTTGTCTGTGACCAGTTAATGAGAGGTACCTTAAAAACAAAAGAGAACATGAAAAATGGATGCAGTGGCTACTGTATGATGCAAACAAGACTAATCTAAGGTTAACTGGAGGGGCTGGGGATATAGCTCAGCAGCATAACCGCTTACCTGGAAAGCGCAAGGTCCTGAGTTCAATCCCCAGTACCAGAAAAAGAAAAAAAAAAAGAAAAAAAGATTAACCAGAAAGAGTGAAAATCAGAAGACAGCACAAATGGTATAAAAAAACTATTTACTGAAATAATAGCAGAAAACTTTCCAAATAAGAGAAAAGAATTTATTACACAGATAAGTGAGGCATCCTTTAGAAAAGAAGCTCTCCACATTACATCATGATAAAATCCCAGAAACCTCGCACAAGAACAGAATCTTTTTTTTTTGTTTTTTGTTTGTTTGTTTGTTTGTTTTGTTTTTCTTCCGGTACCAGGAATCGAACTCACGACTTTGCGCTTGCCAGGCAGGCGCTGTGCCGCTGAGCTAAATCTCCAGGCCCAAGAACAGAATCTTAAAAGCTGTTGAAAAAAGCAACAAATCGCTTATGAAGGAAAACCCATTAGAAGTAGAGCAGACATCTTAACATGGACCTTAAAGACCAGGAGAGCTTGAAGAATTTCAGGCCCTAGAGGAAAACAGTATCCAACCCAGGCTGATATGTCCTACAAAACTATCTTTCAAAGTTGATAAAGTAATGAGATACTTCACGATAAAGGGCATCTATGGAAATTCATGACCATTAAGCCAGCACTAAAAAAATAAAAACCCTCAACAATATCCTAGAAAGAGACAATGAAACTAACAATGACAAGATGTCTAATAGAATGAGCACACCAGGTAAGATGAGCACTTAAGTAGAAGAGAAAGATAGGGAATCAGCAACAGAAAAATAAGACAATGACAGGAATCAGTCAGTACCTATCAGTAATAACTCTCACTGTGAATTGTCTGTTCCCCAATAAGAAGACATAGACTGGCAGAATGGGTCAAGAAACAAAATCTAGTAGTATGCTGTATACAGGTGTTGTAAGTCAGGGTTTACAAAGGAAGAGATTTAATACAGGACACATAATTTATAGTATTATTTTATGGTATTCATCTAAAGAGTCAAATGCAGAAAGAACACGGGAGGTCTGTTCGCATACTGGAAATCCAGAAAATCCAACTGAGAGCCTGGATCCCATGGCAGTGTCCTACATGAGTCCAGCTGAAGATCTAGAGCTCATGGCGATATTCTCCATAAGTCCAACTGGAAGCCTAGAGCCCATGTCAATATTGCATGCAAGTCTGTATCGAGGATCTGCTCTGAGAAGGCCCAAAGGTCAGTGGTGGAAGCTAGAAAGTCTGTGCCAGCAGGATGAAGGATCTGTGCCAGCAGGCTGAGGGATCTGCACTGGAGCCAGGAAGTGATGCTCAAAGGAAGGACCAGAGCTTCCCCAGAGAGAACCGCAGCCATCCTCAGTGACAGCGAGAGCCTGAGCTCCTCCAATGATGGAAACAACTGAGTTCACATCAGAGAAAGCAGCGTGACAAGCTTCTTCAGGAGAATCAGCCGCACAACTTGTTCCTCTCCAATTCTTTTTATGCTGTTGGCAACAATCCTGAGGCGGGCCTTCCACACCCAGCAGCACGCTGATTCAGTTCAGTGGATGTTACAAGTTGCCCATTAGTTAATCCGCCACCATAAGAAACACATGTAACCCAAAAAGCAACTCATAGACTAAAAACCAAAGGGTCAAAAGCAATATTCCATGCAAGAGGAACCCAAAACAAAGTAAATCTAGCTATCCTATATTCAGAAAAAGTGAACTTTACACCAGAACCGATCAAAAGAGATAAAGAAGGCCACTACATATTGTTTAAGGGAACAGTCCAACAAGAAGAGATAACAGTTATTAGCCCATATACACCAAAGAATGAATATCCAACTTTATAGAACAAATAATGCTGGACAAAAAAATCAAATTAGCATAAACGCAATTAGAGTGGATACCTCAATATCCCACTATCACCAGTAGCTGAATCAGTGCTTGCTTCAGCAGCACATATACAGGTAGACAGCTCAACTAGACAAAGTTGAATATGAATTTTAGAATATTTTTCTCCAGTTCTGTGAAGAATATAATTGGAATAGAGCACTAATATCTAGAATATATATGGAACTCAAAAAACTCGACCCTCCAAAGTAAAAGGTCCAATCACAAAATGAGCAAGTGAAATGAATAGACATTCACAGATGTACAAATGACCCATAAGTACATGAAGAAATGTTCAACTTCCCTTGCCATTTGAGAAATGCAAATTAAGTAACACTAAATTACATCTTAAAGAGAATGGCCATCACCAAGAAATAATAACAAATACTGGCCAGGCTATGTGGAAAAAGGAACCCTTCTACACTGTTGTTGGGAATATAAACTAGTGCAACCTATATGGAAATCAGTATGGCAATTCCTCAAAAAACTGAAATTAGAAATTCCATTTGGCCCAGCTGTTCTCCCTGTTGGTATCTTACCAAAAGCATTACAAGATATCATAGCATTATGTGGATACCTGTATTCATAGTAGCACAATTCATAATAGTTAAATCTTGAAGTGGCTTACATGTCCCTCAAAGATGACTGGATAAAGAGAATGTGGTACAGTATACCCCTCTGGAGTCACAGTTCGGGGTTCACAGCCTCAGTCACTTACAGGCTTTTCCTTAGAACCTAATTAATAATTGTTCACAGAAAACGCCCAGAATTATGCGGAAACTGCAAATATCCTCTGCAATTGTGTTTTTGGCAGGTGGTTTGCAAGTAGCCAATCAAGAATGTTATTCATTTCTCCTTGCTGCTGATTGGCTGTTGTCCCATACCATCTCTGGCAGATGCACCAGCATTATAACAGGTTGCTGTACTGCATGTAGCTATCTTGAGTGTTCTTAGTTTTGTTCTTCTTAAAGCCCTAAGATCCCTAAGATGCTGCCAAGACTCCCTGAACCTTCTAAGGTTTCTGGCAATTAGTCTAAGTCCCAGAAGTTTAAGGCACTCCAGGAGAAGGTTGAAGTACTGGATTTGCTCCAGGAATTAAAAAGTTTTGCTGAAGTAGCAAAGTAGGTATTTATAGGCACTTTTCTGACCATATCTGAAATTTGTGATTTTTCACAATTCACACGTGCTCTAGGAACATTACCTCTATGAATTTCAGGGGTCCACTGTATTTACACATAATGGAGTACTACTCCGCCATAAAGAAGGATAAACTTGAGTCATTTGTGGGAAAATGCATGTCTTTTGAGAGTTGAAATAAATCACACATAAGCTTAAATATTGTCTGGTTTCTTCTGTATAAGAAACCCAAAGTATAAATAAACAACAAATAAAAGGTAAATAGTAGGAAGTAAGAAGGTAGATCTTTCTCAAAGAGGAAAGAGGTGAGAGATGGAGAGGGAAGAGAAAAGGGATGAAATAAGGACTTAGGATGTGGTATATACATGTACCAAGTTCACACAAGGAATGTATACATTATGTACTTCAAACATGTAGGAGGGAAAAAGGCATGAAGAGATGGGGATGGAGTAGGGAGGGAGGGAGGGAAGGAAAAGGAGATTAAAAAATGAATTAAGATATTTGTACATGTACTACTTCCCCCACAATACGTGTAAACATACTATAAACATACACTAGGAAGAAATAATTCTAGATTATG
This sequence comes from Chinchilla lanigera, assembly GCF_000276665.1. Lineage (NCBI taxonomy): Eukaryota > Metazoa > Chordata > Mammalia > Rodentia > Chinchillidae > Chinchilla > Chinchilla lanigera. The sequence continues at coordinate 10,643,416 of NW_004955416.1, read as the reverse complement.
GTATTAATAGATTGAGTGCAGTTTTAAATTGGTACTGTCTTTCTGAAAAGATTGGCAAGATCACTCCTAGGAAAATGACCCCAAGGAAATGACAAAAAATACAAGACTATAGTTTGTATATGAAGTTGCTCATTAGAATGTTAATTATAATAGTGAAAATTTTTTAGTTCATGTATAAAATAAATTATAGTATGTCACATAATGAAATATATAAACATCTATACAAAAACCTAATTTCAAAAGGGTTTGTTATGGCTTGAGTCTATCTGTTCCCCCAGAGCCTCATGTGGTCACAAGTGGAGCTCTTCAGAGGTTGCTGGATCTAGAGTGTGTGGTGCTGGGATTAAGTGTGTGATTGCTAAATTAGTCCACTGGTTGTTTTGGCATAGTTCTGGGTGTGGATAATGGGAAGACCCACCCTGGATGTGAGTGCTACCCACTCTCAGGGCATGTAGCCTGGATAGAAAATGAGGAACAGAAAAAGGGCTGCTCTCACTCACTTGCAGCTTGTTGCTTTTGCTGTCTTCTGCCTACCATGAACTATTTCTCCTGTGTAATGCTCCTCTGCCATCCCACCCTGCCTTGGAGCCAGCTGATTATGGACTGAAACATCTACAAACGGAGCTACGATAAACTTTTCTTTAATGTTTGGGTGTCAGGTATTTTGTCTCAGCAAAGAGAAAAGTAACTAAGGCAGGGTCTTTTATAAAAATTTAGTGTAGAATTATGCTAAGTCATTCTTAAAAACGTTGACAGTATATCAGTTTCCTGTGGCTGTTGTATCAAATTATCACAGACTTGGTGGCATAAAACAAGAGGCTTTTTGGCTGGGGATGTAGCTCCGTGTTGCACTTCCCTAGCATGCATGAGGTCTGGGTTTCATCCCCAGCATCACAAACAAAAAACCCACAGACTTTTTTTCTGTCACAGTTCTGCAGGCTGTACATCTAAAAACCAGGATCGTTGGGCTGAAATCACGCAAGGCTGTGCTCCCTCCAAAGGCTCTGCGGGAGCATCTTCCAGCGCTCCGCAGCCCCAGCGTTCTTTTGCTTGCCATGGTTCCCTGGCTGCATCTCTCCAATGTCAGTCACCAGGCCTTTTTCTCTTCTGTGTGTAGTTTTCCTCTGGCTTTGTTTTATTAGGATATTTGTGATGATGCTTAGGGCTCGTTCAGATAATTCAGGATAGTGTCCCCATTTCAAGATCCTCAATCATATCTCTACAGAAAGACCTTTTTCCACGTAAGGTTTAATAACATTTATAGGTTCCAGAGATTAGCCTTGATATCTTTGGAAGTAATTATTCAGCCAGCTATAAAAGGTAGTATATTAGCATTTTAAGGATTATCTCTGGGTGTTAGCATTATGCAGGATTTTAATTTTATGTCGTATAACTTCTGTCTTCTAGGAAATTTTAGGGAAATAATATTAACTGCATTAGCTTCTCTTAAACTGTATCAGATATGACTTATTTTTAAATTTTTATTGGTATATGTTTGTCATACATAACAATTACATTCCTGTGTGGAACTGGTGTATGTACCTTACACTTCTTCATTCCTTTTTTCATCCTCTTCCCTTCCCTTTCTACCCTCTCCTTGCATCCCTTGATCCCCTTTCTATTTGAGAAATACCTGTCTTCCTACTTCCTGCTATCCTTTATTTCACTCTTTATTTATAATTTGGGTTTCTCATATAAGAGAAACTGTGATATTTAAGCTTATGTGTCTAATTGATTTCACCTTTCGTCTCTAGGTACACCTTTTTGGATATCTTGAATATTAAGTCAGTCGGCCTAGATATTCAAAAGGTATTTGGGAGCAAGAGAAATAAGAAATACTCTCCTCTCTAGTTTTTGTTCATTCATTTCTTTTCCTGCTGGTACTGGGGATTGAACCCAGGGCATTCTGTGTGCTAGGCAAGTGCTCTTCTAGTGAGGTGTATCCTCAGCCCTCTCCCCTCCAGTTTAGTGGTGGTCCATTTGTTTTGAAATGGTACCCTTCCAGAGCAAACAGAACTCCACTGTAGTTTTTCTCCCATGGACTGCTTGTAAAAGATTTTTAACCACTGTATTTAGTAATAATTAATTTTCCCATTTTGATTAATGAAGAACACATAAAAATTTCAAATAGAACCACTGATCATTGTAAAATAACAAATGCAAAGAAATATTAAGGGTCAACATAGAGTTTTTACCAGGCTCTGAAATACTGAAAATACCTCATAGATTATTACCATTTCTCCCTTTGGGTATACTAGGTATAATGGACATTTTTATTCCTAAATATCCTGACAAGTCTAGGTTAAGAACATTCTTAAAATTTATTTTTTGTTATATCCTTTAACAGATAATTTCTCTTTTTCAGGGAAGACTAATATGGCATATTTTAATGAAATTACTCATTGAATTCACAATTAAACTTACAAATTTCTTTGTTGAATAAAAACACTTCTTCTTTTGTCAGATTCTTTATCTTTTGGGAAACATTCAGAGTTTCTGTTTTTACATCAGTGAGCACCCTAGTTTAACTTTTACTTTCAACTTTCTGTTTTGAATTTTTTTGAGGCAGATACTGGGAGTGGAACTCAGGACCTTGCGCTTGCCAGGCAGGCACTTGGGCCACTGAGCCATATCCGCGGTACAACTTTCTATTGTGGATACTTGGGAATTTTTTTTGGCATGGAGAATCTTTACATGGAGCTACATCCCTGTCCCTTTTAAAAAGTTTATTTTTGAGATAGAGTCTTGTTAAGTCACCAAGTTGCTGAGGATAGGCTTAAACTTGTGATCTTCCTGCTTCAGCTTCCTCGAATACAGGGATTACAGGTGTGTACCATCAGACCTGGCTCTTTTTTTCAACTTTAGAGTGAATTAATTACCCCATTTCATTTTGATGGACAGATGGAAGTCAAATTTTAAGATGGGAAAGCTCATCCATGTGTTTATAACTTCAGGTGCAAATAGGATCTCATCCATTTCTTTTTGCTCACACATACCTGTGTTGAAGATATCTTCATTTATTTCTGGGCTTAATTAGGGATATCCTAGGTTGCCACAAGATTGAAATTTTATTCCAGCCCAAGTGATAAATTTTATGACTAATGCTGCATTTGCTACTAGTTGGGTCCTTGTTCTTCCCTACTCTTTGGAGTTTTTGAAGTCCTTACTTTATAACAAATGAAGGGGAACTTCACCTGCCCTAAGTTTAAGACTACCTAAAGAATGGTTAGCTTGTAGGTGGCAGATGGGTTTTGGTTCTTTAGACTATTTTACTTTGTCAAGTGTCGAGGTAGCTGTTGGTAAATTACAGTGAACCTTTTCCAAGTGTATCATGTTTTAGTATAAAACTGTAACATAAGAGGAAAGTCTCCTGCTTCAGTCGGTTAATGTGATATGACCAAGCCCACGATTTCATTTCTGAGATTTATTGTATGCTGCAATATCTGGCTCCCTCCATTTTATTTCTATTGGATAATGCCTTCATATTTTATCCAGAATAGTATTACCTCACTAATACTAGCACTAGATGGACCAAATCAATTTAACTTAGGAAAAGTGTGTACCTGGGGATTTTAACTTTATGTATTATTTTCACTTACAACTAATAAGAATCACGGCTTTTTGCTGCTATCCAAGTACATGGAAAATATACTTGAAAAGTGACTACAGGATAGGGGTAAACAAATGTATAATTTTGAAAATTTCAAGAAGGTTTACAAGGCTTATCAGAGTTTGGGAACTGGCAGGGACTCTTATTTTCACTGTGAATAGAGGGAAGTGGAGGAACAAAGGTCAGCCTCCATGTTCAGTCTCTCTCAGTAGAGCTGGATCTGTTCCACAGAAATGCTGTGATTTATTTTGTTAACGAGTATTTCTCTACATACTGAAACGTGTGTTAAATATGACTTTTAATTTTCAAAGGCTGAATGGATTGTAATAGCCTTTTTTTTTAATTTTAGAAATAAAAGGAGGAAAATACTAACAGACGGACAACATTTTATAAAATAGCATAGGATCAGTACAGACATTACAGAGTTACAAACAGAGTGGTAGGGAATTAACAATGCTTATTGTATTACATATTGATATCTTCAATGTAGTTTCTCATGAAAACACATATAGACATACAAAGCTAATCAACCAATGCCTCACTGACAGTTTCTTTCAGCAAGGAAATACAGGACAGTAGAACACCCGTGTTAACTATCCTGCTATATATAGTATCTATATATATATAGCTATCCCCCATATATAACTATCCTCCTAACTATATACATATATACAAACTTTTTCCTTCTTTCCCTTCTCTTTTCCCATATCCCAGTTATCCTTTACCTATGAATGCTTTCCTATCAATTCTCAATGTCTATCATATCTCCTAGATTAAATTAACTCTTTCAGGCTTTACACTAGAGGAACAATGCGGTGCTTGCACATGTATGTTTGATTTATTTTGCTTATGAGTATGGTCTCTAGTTGTGACCATTTGCTTATAAAAGCCTCGAGTTTATCTTTCTTTACAGCTGAGTAATATTCCATTATATAAAAGTACCACAATTTTCTTATCCAATCCTCAGTGGATGGACATTTGGGTTGCTTCCACATTTTAGCAATTACAAATTGTGCTGCTATGAACATGGGTGCACATACATCACTGTGATATGATGTTTTTAGATCTTCTGGGAAAATACCCAGCAGGGGGATAGCTGGGTTGAATGGGACCTCTAGGTCTAGTTTGCTGAGGAATCTCCAAACTGATTTCCACAGTGGTTTCACCAGTCTGCATTCCCACCAGCAGTGGAGAAGGGTTCCTATTTCTCCACAGCCTCGCCAGCATTTGTTATTGTTTGATTTCTTAATGCTAGCCATTCTTACTGGGGTAAGGTGGAATGTAATAGCCTTTTAACCACATTATTTATAAAGTTTGAGAGCCATGAAAGTAGGTTTGGAGAATGATATTCTCCTGTAGTATGAATCATTGCAAGATAAAAACTGCCCACAGCCTTAGATTTGCTGTTGTGTTAGGAAACTAGTTGATTTAAGAGAGAAGGTGCCACTGAAGTGACAGGTTGCTTTTTACTGCATTGCGCTGTAATAATACTGTTAGGCAAAGGAGATACAAACTTTTTGTTTTTTTTTTTATTTTTTTTAAATTTTTTTTATTTTTCCGGAACCGGGAATCGAACTCACGACATTGCGCTTGCTAGGCAGGCGCTGTGCCGCTGAGCTAAATCCCCAGCCCCCAAACTTTTTTTTAGAAGTTTCTCCCTGACATGTTTTTCTTGTAATTTTCTTGTGATGTTTGGAAGAACCAATAATGCTATCTTTATTTTTACCAATGTTTCAGGGGGCGGGTACTTGAAGAAAAATGAAATATACATATACTTGCATATCTATATCTGAGCATATATCACTTTTTTAAATAGAATAAAATGTTTTATTCAGGAAAGCCTTATGTCATATATATTGTCCAAAGATTTCTACTGTGTAGGCTCCTACAAGATAGAGTATAACTATTTTGATAAATTTTTAAGTTTTAAAAGTTTACTGTAAGTTTATTGTAAGCATGGGCTACATAGTGAGTTCCAAGCCAGTCTGAAGTACATAGCAAGACCCTGTCTCAAAAGACAAAAACAAAACAAATAAAAGTATTTAGGAGACAACCCAAATATCTGTTAGCTAGTGAACTGAAAAATAAATTGTGGTGCAGTACATCTATAAAATGGAATATTATACAGCACCAAAAACAATATTTTAACATAGGAATCTCAAATGTACTATGCTAGGTGAAAGAAGTTAGACTTCAAAGGTTCCTTCCATATTGTATAATTTATATGATATTGTGGATAAAAACAAAAATTAGGAACAGAAATCACGTTAGTGATTGTAAGGAACAGAGAATGGGGCCAAGAAATTAACTACAGGATACAAGACAATTTTTATAATGATGGGAATATTCTATTTTTCTTTTTCTTTTTTTATTTTTTTGGCATGGTCTTGCTATGTAGCTCAGGCTGGCCTTGAACTCACTGTGTGTCTCAGGCTGGCCTCCAACCTGCAGCAATCCTCCTGCCTCAACCTCCCAAGGCCTAGGATTATACATGTGCACCACCATGCCCAGCCCTGGAATATTCTGTGTCTTGATTGCAATTGTGGTTATATGTCTAATATTTGTCAAAACACATTAGCTGGCCCTCCATATCATGAGTTTTACATTCATGGATTCAACCAGCTGTGGATTGAAAAGAAAATTGCATTTGTATGAGTATGTGCAAGCTATTTTTCCTGCCATTCCTGGAACAATACAGTGTACTTATGTAGCACTTATATTGAGTAGTATAAATAATCTAGAGATGATTTAAAGCATATAAAAGAGTGTACATATGCAAATACTGTGCCGTTTCATATAAAAGACTCCAGCAACCACAGATTTTGGTTTCCTGCAATTACTCCCCACAAATACTGAGGGATATCTGGTGCTTTA
>NW_004955416.1:10625733-10636727 GCF_000276665.1 Chinchilla lanigera | reverse complement strand
TAAATTATACTTCATTAAATCTGACTCTCCTTCAAAAGTTATGCTGAAGGATCCTCAACAAATATTAGTTTGCTGGAATTAGATTAATCTGCTATTTACTGTCTGCTGGCTACTAGCTCGTTGTATCCAAATTTCTAGTTGCAGGCAACAGAAACTAACTTTAGTTTATTTATTTTTTTTTTTAAATTTTTTGACACAGGGTCTCACTTTGTAGTTTGGGCTGGTCTTGAATTCACTGTGTAGCCCAGGCTGGCCTTGAACATGTGGTGGTCCTCCTGCCTCAGCCTCCTGAATGCTGGATTACCGGCATGTGCCACCATGCCTGGCTTTGACTTTGCTTGATTTGAACAGGAAGGAACTTTATTGAAAGGACATTGGTTAGCTTAGAAAATTTATAGGAAGGACATAGAAACAAGCTTGAAAAATGGACAGTACACTCAGGACCCAGAATAACACTATAGCACCCCCAGGACCCAGAATAACACTATACAGCCAGTGTGTGTAGAACATCCTGGTCAACTGCTGGAAGTTCTGGGCATTGCAGCTTTCCCTACGTACTTGTAGGGAAGTAGATGCCTACTTGTAAATACAGATACCTGCTTGTAAATACCTAAGTGATTGCCTTTGGTAAGAGGTAAACACCTCTGCAAACAGATGGAAATAAGCAAGTATTTTCTGAATTTTGGCACCTGCAGTTTTTTGTCCTTTTTGTGTTGGACCATCATTACCATCATCATTTCTGTTGCCTCTCATGTCTTGTAACTCTTCAGTTAGCACTTGATTTCATGGAAACTCGGTGAAGCCCAGCCTGCAGGAGGTCCTTAGCTGGGTGAAGAATTCATGGGAGAAAATCACTGACAGCTGCATTGCCAGTGCACTACGTGCAGGCTACATGGACAGGAAGTAGTCGTTAAGAAGAGCTGTAGTGCTGGACATGAGAGAGTGGGACTAGTGGTTCTACAGGAAATGGAGTCACAAGAAATTCGGCCGGAATTTGGGTATTGGAGTTATGATGATGTTCCAGAAGATGACGACTATATTTGAATAAATGTAGATTTTTGTATACTAATAAATGTAGATTTTTGTACATGAATAAATGAATAAATGTAGATTGTTGTATGTGAATAAATTTAGATTACTGTACATGGAAAAAACAAGATATTCCCTGAAAATAAGCCTTATTGCATCTTTTGAAGCAAAAATTAATATAAGACCCTGTCATATTTTTTGGGAAATACAGTATAAAAGACCCTTGCCCATCTGTAAATGGTGAGATGATGAATTGAGGCAAATGGGCTCCTGTATCTTCTTGGAGTTGACTTTGAACAGATCCTTTTTTCTTTTTTATCAGAATATATGGCCAGGTATGGTGGTGCGCACCTGTAATCCCAGCACTTGGGAGGCTGAGGCAGGAGGATCGTTGCGAGTTTGAGACCAGCCTGGGCTACAAAGTGAGCTCAAGGCCAGCCTGAACTGCGTAGTGAGACCCTGTCTCAAAAAGGCAAGAAAAAAAAAGGAATATATAGACTTCTTTGATTTGGTTGATGGTGAGCAGATGAACCTGAGCATATGAGAGCCCCAGTGGCCAGTAACCACACCACAAGGGAAAAAAAAATTGGGCAGGGTCTGGGCTTGCCTTGTCTGTGTCTACTGAGATGGCTGTATGCACTAGTAAGGATGTTCAGGAAAACCAAGGAAGAATTGGTGGGGGGTAGACATTCCAAGGGAGCCAGGCTGCGGAAATGAAGGGGATGGTAGGGAGGGCGGTGATAAGCTAGAAAGAACAGGTGAGGCTTGGCACAGAGTAGCACCTAGTAAACTTGTCTCTGCTGTTGGTCTTGCTTTCCTAGGCCGCTGTGGGTGCTGAGAAGCAGCAGTGGAGCTCCAGTTTAAACACTTCCTCTTGTTAGAAGAGAGGGAGAGACAGAATAGGGGTTCAAAGCGGGTGATGATGACTGTCAGCATTTAATCTGGTTCACGTGGGATGAGGCGGGGACACTTCACTACGCAGCATTTGGGGTCTCTAATCAGCAGCACACTCTCCGCAGACACTGGGAGAAGTGGCCTTGGTAAGACATCTTTGCACAGCAGAGAGAGGAGGGGGAGACAGGGAGTAGATTTTTATTCTTCCCAACTGTGGACGTTATTCTCTAGGTATTTACCTCTCTTTTAGATCTGATGGATAGTGAATAGTTTGGCATTTTGCTTTGTGCATATTTAGTTAGCCAGCTAGCTATCAAATGCTATAAAGTCCACATGCAGTGAAGTCAGACTCTCGGCATTTTAACTTTTCATAGTCAGATGAGGATGATGAATAATTAACATAAAGCAGTTACCAAATTGACGTAAGTGAAAGAGACATTGATGTGAAGTGATCAAAGAAACAATACAGTGAATTTGTTAAAGCTAAAGAAGTGCATAGTGACCAAAATCTTTATTGATTCACTCAGTTATTCAAAAAATGTTTATTGATTGCCCAACTACTGTGGTCTAGGCACTGTCAATGACAGGAGCAGGGAAGGCAGACAGACTTATTCCCTGCCCTCCAGGAGTTCACAGCACAGTGGGGAAGTAGACACATTGAGTATAATCAAGAAATGCTTTGAGCTGGGGGCCCACGCCAGTTGGAGGTCCCTGCTATAGGGGAGGCTAGGGCAGAAGGATCGAAATTTTAGGCCCAGCCTGGGCAGTTTAGCGAGACCTTGTCTCAAAGTGAAAAATAACAAGGGCAAGTAGTGCTTGCCTAGCAGGAACAAGGCCTAGGTTTAACCCTCCATTCTAGAAAAATGCTAGGAGCTTGTTCAACATTTTCCTAAAGTACTGAGAAAGTCAAGCGTACTGTAAGCTCTGAAGATGGAGAAATAATGGAGCTGGGGGAAATGAGGACATAGTTTTATGACAAAAGAGAACATTAATGTTTCAGGCTGGAGGCAGGAAAGTGTGGCTTTAGAGGAAATAAAAGAATCCAAAATTACCCAACTCTAATAAAAGAAGACTAGCAGAAAGAAGAAATTGAGGGTTAAGGCAAAGTAAGCAAATATGAAGGCAAATAAAAGAAAAGTGGGAGAGGTTGGTGGGTACTAAGTTGCAGGTGGGTAAGAGTAAGAACTAGGGTGCTGTTCATTACATCGTAGGGTGAGTATCGAGAATGTACTCTGTATTTCAAAAAGCTACAGGAAAGGAATTTGAAAGTTTTGCCACAAAGAAATGATAAACTTCTTTTTCCCCTCTCCTCCCTACCTTCCCTTTCTTCCTTTGTTCAGTACTAAGAATTGAGCCCAGGGACTTCACTGAGCTCTATCTGTAGCCCTTTTTATGATTGTTTTTTTAAAATTTTGAGGTGATCTCACTAATTCACTAAATTGCCCAGTCAGGGCTCCAACTAGCAGTCCTCCTGCCTCAACCTTCTAGAGTGTAGATAAATGTTTGAGGAGATAGATATATTTAATATAATTTAAATCTTAGGCAATGTATGCCTGTATTGAAACATCACATATATCCTATAATTTTGATGTTTTTATGTATCAGTTAAAAATAAATTTAAATATATAAAGAAATGGTTAAATGTAAAAATGTTTAAATGCTAGAAAAATATAGAAATGGAAATACTAAAGATTACTTGATAATTGTGAAGAAAGTTATTTTAAAAGCTGAGGAAGAAATTGAAAGCAAAATATTTGAGCTCTATGAATAGACAAACCTACAACCTTCTGGGTGTTGGATAGAGAAATTAAGTCTCAATGAGGTAAAGTCTTTCTCAGAATCATAAGAGTAAGTGATGATGAAGCTGAAAGTTCCTAGGTCAGTCTATTTTCAGTGTATGAATTTTTAACCGTTACATGTTACTGTTCTTTTTAAGTTGAGTGGTGGTTTAATTCTGCAAATAAATGATATGTTAGTTTTATCATGGTAGTCAGATTTGTGTTTGGTACTTTAGTGTTTTCATTGTATGAATAAGGTTATTTTCTGAGGTCCTATGTTGATCCTGATTTTTAAAAATATTTCTTGTGTATCCCAGGTTATTAGTGATACTTTGTTTACCATTATTTATGTTTTAAAAACAATGTCATCATTGAGATATAATTTCTGATCAATTCATCTTTTAAAAATATGTAGTTCATTGGTTTCTAGAACATTTGTCAATATTTTTTTGGGGGGGGTTACCAAAACTCTAACTCAGGACCTTACACTTGCCAGGCAGGCACTTATGCCACTGAGCTATATCCCTGGCCCTTGTCACTATTGTTTGAATACTTTTCTCACCTTAAAAAAATCTTAGAGCCTGAAGATATGGCTCAATGGTATGATTGCTTACCTAGCATGTGCAAGGCCCTGGGTTTGATCTTTAGCACCACAAAATAAAAACAAACCACTTCTTTCATTATGTTACTGAGTTTTTGGGTGCTGCCTTCCAGGTTCTTTTCATCTGTAATAAAAACTTGAACAAAACAATAAAAATGGTGGCAGAGTTTATTTGAAAAATTAAACGTGAAGGGTAAGGGACAAACTGGCCTTGCAGAGTAACTTGGGCTGAGTAAAAGAAGGAAAAATAAAAACCAAAATAAAATAAAAATATAAAACAAAAATACACCCTGGGGGCACAGGGTGAGCTGCCTTGACAATAGCAGGCACCCGTGTCCTCGTTTTCATTTTTACATATTGCAGAAAGCCGCAAGAACTTCCACATAGGGGCTTGGAGTGGCCGTTCTGGAAAGTCTCTGGGATCCCGCCATGCCTTCCTTCCCAGCCAGTGCAAACCACACCCATCCTCCTATCTCAGTAGTTGCCCCAGTCTCTCCTACCCCAATTCCTATCAACCTGTAATCTTTCTGCCTCTATGAATGTGTCTCCTTTGTACATTTCTTTTAAATAGAATATACAGTATGTGGCCTTTTATTTGTCTTGTTTCACTAAAATTGTATTTCCAAAGAGTTTATCCATACTGTTGCATGTACTAGTGCTTTATCCCTTTTTTCCTTTACATGTGGTATAATATGATGTAAAACTATGTATTTTAATAATTTTAAGTGTATAGTTGTGACATTAATTGCATCCTCATTGTTATACACCATTCCTTTTTAGTGCCAAATGATATTCCATTGTATAGATATACCACATTTTGTTTATTCAGTTAGCATTTGGTGAGAATTGGATTGTGTTCACTCTTGGCTATTATTGTTACTGGGATGTTAAGGCAAAGGCTCTAGCTCTAGAGGTCCCAACAGACTAGGTCCTGCCACCTGTTCCAGAATGCTAATTGAAGAGATGAGCAGCAGAGAAAGCGGGAGAGGAACTTTAATCAGTATAGCTACACTGGGAAGACGAGGGGTCAGCATGCTCCGCCGAATGGTGGGAGCAGGGTACTGACAAGAGCTTTAGTTATAAATAGAGGAAGAACTGGGGCAGAGGGCACCTTGGTTCCCATCAGGAGAGGATTGCTCCTGCTTAGGGGGCAGCCTGTGTTGCCATCATTGCGTAGTTGCTTCTGCTTAGGGATGATCAATTCTAGAGACTCCACTATTCCTGGAATCCAAGGTGGTTGTAGGTTTAGGGCAAAGACTGGCAATATTCAAGTGCCACCCAGGTGGTCAGGAACAGGATGTAAAAGCTGGCAGTTGAAGCCATACACAGTTGTTTACGCCTGTAATCTCAACTACACTGGAGAGTTGAGGCGAGCCTGAGCAACTGGTAAGACCTTGTCTCAAAATAAAAGGCTCCAGGGGTGTAGCTCAGTGGTAGCACTCTTGCCTCGCATGTGGGAGGCCTTGGCTTCCATCTGTAGCACAAGCAAAAAAAAAAAAAAAAAACACCTGTCAGTTGAATGTCCCTGAAAAACCTTGAAAATGCTTTACTCTTATCCTGATAGCTTCAGCCTTGAAGGGGAAGAGTGACCAGCTTTACAAGGGTGTTCCTCACTGATTAACTTGTCTACATGCGGAGATGAGCAAGAATCTGAACCAAAATATAAGGAGACAGCTACAAAATGAAGGTAGAGATGGCAAGTTTTATCCCTTGTTTACTTATCCATTGGGTAATTACCCGTTGGGCATCTACAGGCTCAGATAGCACTTTTTAGCTAAAGCAGCTTCGGAGTCTTTCATTGTGAATAATTCTGCTATGATATTTGAGTTTCAGCATTTAATTTGAATCTGAACCATCTCAATCATGATGTGGAGGAAAGAACTTTACTTTGTGTTTTAAGTGTATGTCGTAAGCTAATGAATCGGTGCCAGTGTGCTCCTGGGTAATTGCCTACTTGTCCCCACCCTCAAGGCAAGACATCTGTGTGCAGCTGACAGTGTTGTCTGGAGAGTTGCATATGGAGCAGTAGGGACCAAAAGAGTTAAATGATCTCTTCGCATGACTGCACCTGGGGATGGATGCTGCATTTGGAAAAGAAAGAAGAGGGAGATGCTTGGGTGGCTCTAGGTTGAAATTTGGAGTTAGTCTTTAGGTGTTCCTCAGTTTGCTTCTCCTTTCTGTTGAACCCGCTATTTATCCTCTCACAGCCAGAGCTTTCTTGCTACCCCGTTACAGGAATTCCACTAGCTCAGCAGCCTGCGCCTTCACTCTTGCCCTTCCTCACTCTCCCTCAGAACTGCCTCTTTAATATAGCTAATTATTAGCTTGTTTCATACCCCCAGTAAACCTGTGCTGCTCAGTTAATTTGCTGTTTGGGATGGGAGGAAGAGAGGGAGGTGGTTATTTGTTAGCCACATGAATCTGTAAATGATGGAATGCCTAGAAATTTAGGAGAGAGATTTTGAGCCAGGAGAGGCTTAATTCATAGCACGCAGTCTGTTGCCCTAGGAGCGGGAAAGAAAAGAGGGTTCTTATAATGCTTTCAGGAAATGTCTTTACCTAAAAATCCCAGGAGGGAATGGCAGAACATAAGGCTCATAAAGGTGGCAGACAGTGCAGTACAAAAGTGGAGAAAGAAGTCTCAACTGAACCCCATTTCCTGTGAAAATAATTTTAGTCAGGAGTTTGCAGGAAGAAGTGAGGTATAGTGGAGTGAGGGGCTATTTTGGAACTTGAACATTTCAATAAAAGGAGATGCCATAGACAGAGGAGAGGAGGTCAGTCTCGTCTCCGATGAGCTAGAAATTGGTTACCATATGCCATCTCATTGCATTCTTGAGAGTTACCAACGGTTGTAATTTATACAAGTCATAGATTATTTAATTGCCATGCATATCATCAGTGATTACATGTCAAATGTGAGTCAAGTTTCATTGTACTTTTTAGAAAACTGTACGTAAGCTTCATAGTTATGTGTACTGTTTGATTGCTCTCATTAGGAAATACTACTGGTATAGAAGAGTATTGATGGGTTGATGAAACTTTGTGGCATTCTGTGAATCACGGCACTCCTTTCCAGCATCCATTTAATGAAGCAGTACTCTAGGCCTCACAACTCGCAGAGTGAAAGGCAAGGTCCTGACCTAAAGAGGCTTATGACTTGGTAGGTGAATATCAAGTGACCATTTCAATAAACTGTGTGTTATACTCAGAGACAGGGGCAGGGCACGTTGGGAATAGTTGGCTCAGGATCACTGGTTGGTGAAGGCTTTCTGGAGGAATAACAGGTGAACCTTCCTGATTGATAAGAAGGAGCTGGTCAGAAGAGCTTAGGGACAGGAACTGGAGACCTGAGGGACATTATGGATAGAAGGAACACTCATTTATGCTGACAGAATGAATGTGGTTCATTTACTAGAGATGCATTTAATTTCTTGTGCTACCAGAATGCTATTTAATGAACTATGGACCTCTTTTGTCTTACTACATGGGATGGTGGGATTGATAAAACTAACGTACCCCAACAAATGAGTAATTTACTTTCTTTCTGTAAAATCAAGACTAGTGAGTTGTTATGATCCTTTAGATGGCTATCTAGTGTTTAAAGGTATTTTTATTTTATTTTATTTTTTTATTTTAAAGAGTAAAAGAAGGATAACATAATAATAGGGGGGACTTAGCAAATTACAGACAAAATGGTAGGAAATTATCAATGGTTATCGTTTTACATATTATTATCTACAAAATAGTTTCTCAGGAAAACAAATAGACAAATAATAGTGAGTTAGAGACAAAAGAGGTAGGAGATTATCAAGAGTTGTTGTGCTATACTTTGGTATCTTCAAAGTGGCTTCTAAAGAAAATAAATAGAGCTATACATGAGTGACCTATTGAAAAATCATTAACTATTCTCAATGGTTGTTGTAGGAAACACATAATAAAAAACATACATCCATTTATGAAATAGGATAGGAACATTATAAACTTTACACAGTTATGGATAGATTAGTAGGAAAATATCAATGTCTGCTGTAATACATGGTGGTATCTTCAAAGTGGTTTCTCAGGAAGACAGAGATATGCAAGAAGGATTAATAAGTAGTTACAGCCTAAGGGTTGTCAAAAATAGCGTATTACCTCTTAAAGGTATTTTTAAAACTCCAAAACTTGAAGGGAATTTTATGCACAAGCAATCTGTAAATAAAATACTTCGCTATCCCTATATGTCATCATGAAAATCTGAGTGCTTGGTGATGACAGGATTAATGTTGAAAATTAGCTTTAAAAGCATCATTCAGTCCTAAATGTTCAACACTAGGTGATTTGTTGGATAAATCGTGGCACATAGTCAGATCTGTTGAGTTACAGGAAATGTGAAGTTATAGGAGAATGTTATGACTTAGAAAGATGCTCGCCATATTAAATATAAGAGAGCAGTTTGCAAATAGTATGAATAATATGGTTTCACATTAGTTAAAATGTTTATGAACTAGCTAAACTGTAGGCTTTAGTAGCTTGGGAAAATAACACAAATCCCATTTTACCTTCTCCAAATTATAACAATTCATGCTTGTCAAATTTACCTTTCAGATTCTGTTTCCTATTAAACTGTCTATTCTTATTAAACTATCTCAGTTATTTCTGTGAGACCTACAGGTAAGCAGTGGCCACCATAAATTGTCTACTGTGTTACTCATGTTTGCCTCCCCCTAGTTGGGAGATGCTGCCTTCCATGAGCCCCACTGAAAGTTCCACCGAGAAGTTCAGGTCCTAGCCAGAGAAGCTGCAGCTAATAAGAGTTTGTCAAAGCCCCCAGTTTTCAGAGTGATAGGTGCTAGATTCTGTTCCAAGGATAAGAAAATGTCTTTCCTTATTACATCTGGGCTACTCTTGGTTGCCTGAGGCCCGAAGCAACACGAAGTTCCTAGACTCACTTGAGAAATCAAGCAACTCTTCTCACTGCTGGACTTCACCTTTTATCCACGAGGGTTCCCATAAGGCAGGGCAAAGCAGAAGTGATTTGCTTTCAGGCCTTTCTGGCACGTCTCCTGTTCCCATTTTCTGGGTGAGTGGCCCTCTCCTCTGCCTAGTCATGCACACACAAAACTGAAGAGGCCCTCAAGGTTCCTACTGTTCTTCATGCTTAGACTTCAGGTGCCCTTCGTTCTTCTTTCTTATTACCTTGGAGATCTGTTCATTCTTTTTGACTCCACTGCCTCTCTGACTCCAAACTTTCATTTCTTACCCGGAGTTTATTAATACCCTCCTAGTTTTTCCTGCCCCTTCCCATTTTTCTTCCCTAAGGCATCTCGAGCCTTGCCTTTATCAGTTTTCACCACCGCTGCTTTATGTAGTATAAAGCACCTTCACAGACATCTGTGTATGGAACATAGAGTTTACTTTTTGATTGTTTGTTTGAGACAGGGTCGCACTGTGTAGAGCATGCTGGCCTTGAACTTGTTTGTGTAGCTTAGGCTGGCTTCAAACTCACGGTGATGCTCCTGCCTTGGCCTCCCGAGTGCTGGGATTACAGACCTGTGCCACCATGCCTGGTTAAGTTTACCGTTTTTAAGTTTACAGTTTGGTGGCATTAAATACATTCACAATATTGTGTAACTATCACCACTGTTTATTTCCAGAACACTTTTATTGTCCCAAATAGAATGTCTGTATCTTTACATCCCGCGCCCTCTAACTAGGATTGCCTTCTCTCTCTACTCCTCCTAAGGCTCTCTCAGATGTTGCTCAAATGCTGCTTCATCTGAGAAGCTTTTTGCGATCTTTTCAGACTTGAATTGGGAGCTTGGTGTTTTGTTCTGTTGTTTTTGTTTTGTTTTGCTTTTTCTCTCCCATGCCATCGTGGGTACTCCTCCTGTCATGACACTTACCTGAGCTATTTTGATTGTAGGTTTATATGATCTCTCTTTGAGGTCATTCAGTGAAGAATCTGTCTTTTTTTCTCTGCATGCTTAGCTTCCAGCATTGTGCCTGCTGTGAATAGATGCTTGGACTCAGCTTATCAGCTATGTAAATTAGCACTTACTTGCATGCTAGCATTGAGTGAAAACCAGGTAGCAAGTCTAAAGAAATTTCATAAATATAGGCTCTTTCCTCTTTTCATTATTTGTTCATACAAATTTGTTTTTGTGGTCTGAGTATGTACTTTCCCAGGCAGTTGCATATAATCTTTCATGTTAAGAATTTTAGTGGGTGAGAGTTGGATCAGGTGTGTACCATGACTTAGGGGGCAAGGACCAGGGAGAGTAAAAATGTTACAAAATGCTGGAAGCATATGTGGTCTTAAATATTCAGACTAGTGACTTTCCAAGGCTCTTCACAGGTTTTGAGGTACAAAAGAGAAATGAAGGTCTTATTGTTTGGGTGCTAAAAATATCAAAAAGACATTGGAGGGAGTCAAAGTAGTAGACAGGGCTTAAGGTCACAACAATCCCCTTCTTGTGTTTTCCCCTCCCTTCCTCCCATTTTGAGAAAGTGGATGGGAGCAATTCTTTTTTTTTTTTAATTTTAAAGAGTAAAAGAAGGATAACATAATAATAGGGGGGACTTAGCAAATTACAGACAAAATGGTAGGAAATTATCAATGGTTATCATTTTACATATTATTATCTACAAAATAGTTTCTCAGGAAAACAAATAGACAAATAATAGTGAGTTAGAGACAAAAGAGGTAG
>NW_004955416.1:10610024-10625633 GCF_000276665.1 Chinchilla lanigera | reverse complement strand
TATTCTCAATGGTTGTTGTAGGAAACACATAATAATAAACATACATCTGGGAGCAATTCTTAAAAGACAGGACTGCTACTAAGTCTGTAGCAGACTGCTACTAAGCTTTTCACAGTAGTAGTTCAGTGTTTTCCTTCTGGCTATTCTGCATTCTGGTATGAGAAGCTGAATTTGTCAAAAGGATGGGGCAGTGGTTCTGAAAGTCCTAGAGTAAAAATTAGATATGTGGACCTATCATCCCTGAACTTTTATTTTATTTCCTTTTGCCTTAAATCAAGTGAAGTAAAATCCTAAGCATACTATTTAAATTCCATTTCAGCCAGCTGCTCAGCTAGAAAGGTCAAACTTCATCACTGCATTTGTACTGAATAAACATATTTGTGGCAGTGAGGGAAGAGATCTGAATCAAGGGAGAAAATGTAGTCCAGTAAAATGATTCAATTGTCTAATCATGCATATGACTTGAATATAATTTGAAGAGTCCTTGAAGTTTCTTTTTTTTTTAAGGTTTGAAATCAGAAATTTTCAATTGACACAACATGAGTCATGCAGATCTGATTGAAGTTCCTGGCTTTTCTTTTTCTGTCAGCTTCTGAATTGTACTCTTTCATGTTCTTTCCTATTTGGAGTTTAATGAGGAAAAGAAGTAAGCATAATTTAAAGTGAAATTTGATCTTACATTTGCATATTATAGAGCTAGTGGTATTTTGGATTTACAATTTATGATATAAATGACTTTGCAAGAGTTGCTTTTCACAGCACATTTAGAAATTTCTGTTTCAATATATTGAATAAATAGTAGCTTGCTAATGTTATTTACCTGGTTAGGACTTTAAAGTCATCACTTAGGTTTTAATTTTAATCCCCTAGTAATTTAGGGCCATATTATGGTAGTTTTATTCCCCAAAATATGTCATTCAAAAAGTGAGCAGCAACTCTATAGCAGATTGTTCAACATAAGACTTGTTTTCCTCGCGTTCTTAAAGGCGCTGTTTAAGGACATTTCCATATTTTCTTTTTTTTTTTTTTTGGTTTTTCTCCGGTACTGGGAACCGAACTCACGACCTTGCGCTTGCCAGCCAGGCGCTTTTGCCGCTGAGCTAAATCCCCAGCCCTTCCATATTTTCATATACTCAAACAACCTGCAAATATTTAAAAAGTAGTAATTCTAAAGGCCCGTGAGAGAACCTCAGAAATATATCACTGTTGTGGTAAGGGTTTACAAAGGAATGGATTTAATAATTTAAATCCAGGACACATAATTTATAAGATTATTTTATAATGTTCATCTAAAGAGTCAAATGCAAGAGTATAGAGATCTGTCCACACACTAGAGACCCAAAGAATGCTAGTCCTCTAGCTGAGGGCCTGATTCCACGGTAGTATCCTGCATGAGTCCACCTGAAGACCTAGCACGTATGGCAATATTTCATGCAAGTCTGTATCAAGGATCTGTACTGGGGAGGCCCAAAAGTCAATGGTGGAAGCTAGAAAGTCTGTGCCAGCGAGTTGAAGGATCTGTGCCAGCAGGCTGAGGGATCTGCACTGGAGCCAGGAAGCAACGCTCAAAGGAAGGACCAGAGCTCACCCAAAAAGAACTGCAGCCATCCTCAGCAACAGTGAGGACCCGAGCTCTTCTGATGCTGGAACGGTTGAGTTCACATCAGGAAAATCAGCACAACAAGCTTCTCCAGTAGAATCAACTGCACACCATCTTCCCTACCAGTTCTCTTTTTGTGCTGTTGGCAACAATCCTGAGGTGGGTCTTCCACACCTAGCACCACGCTGATTCAGTTCAGCTGGGTGATACAAGTTGACCACTAGTTAATCCACCACAACTACAAATACAGAAAATAACCTGCATTGATGTGGACTGATTATTCTTGAACATTTGGCCTGTGCAGAAAATGTGCAATATAGCTACTCTGGGTTCTTTGAGTGGGTGTTTTTTGTTTTTTTTAAACATGAACTAGGTATTTTAAGGGATTGAGAAGAAAAGCATATAAAGAAGAAAGGAAACTTTATCCAGATAACTAGGAATTCAAACTGTCTGAAGGTGTATGGATTTTAGCCCTCATAAAAATAACAAATTCACATAAACATTGTTTTATTTGTTTAATATGACATAAAAGTTATAGTGATTTTTTTATTTGACAAGGTTGACTTATTTTTAAATACAGAGCAAAAAGACGTTGAATGAAAAATTGAACCCTTTTTCATTCCTGACATCCAATTTCCCAGCTTTCCCTGTCAGAGGCAATACAGTACCATTACTAGTTTCTTCTGTACTTAGAAAGGGCAATTTAAAAGATATATTTTGTGTGTTTACCATAGTTCCATGTAGTGGCATAAGTCAAGATGCATATCAAATCCTATTTTCCTACTTCCAGATGGAAGGTTAGAAATGAGATTTAGGTTCAGAAGCAGGAGCAGTTCATCTGACTCTAGTAGGTATTCCTTGAATTTTATAGATTATGTTTATGTTCTTAGAAACAAAAAATCAGTTGTGCAGATCTCAAACATTGCCCTCCACCCAACCCAGGGACTTGTATGTATTAGCTAAGTGCTCTGCCATTGAACTACATACCCAACCCCAGACTTACATGTTTTAAGAGAAGTTTAGAATGCTAAAAGCTACTACAAAATCCTGAAACTACTTCTTAAAGCCCAATCTTTGATGACTCTATTGACAGTTTGTCTTGCTTACTTTTCCCTCGCTGAGACAAAATACCTGACGCCCACTATTAAGGAAGGAAAGGTTTATTTAACTCACAGGCTGTGTTCCTTGGCTGGTTCCAAGGCAGGGTGGCACATGGCAGAGGGCAACCGTTCCTGGCAGCAGAAGATAGCAAAAACAGCAAGAGCAAAAGGGAAGAGTGGTGGCAAGCAGCCTCTTTCTCTCCCTTACATATGCAAACTATCTGCTCCAGAGTGAGTGTAGCACTCACACCCATGAATCAGTCATAAACTCTAAAAGCCTGCCCCATGACTGTGAGGATTTGGGGGGACATGCAGACACAAACCATAACACAGTTTAAAAATGTATGTATGTTCTTTTTAACTTTTCACTATTGTGCAAATAGATGACACAAAACATTAGTCTTTTCAGTATCCATAAGGTTTGATTTTTGCCTCAGTGAGCCTACCTTTGTAACTCTGATATAAGAGAAAACATAATTCCCAATCTTCTAGGTGTCAGATGTGCCGAGCTCATGTCCTCTGAAATCAGAAAATGGATTCCAAAGAACAAAGGAGGTTAAGAGTACAAAAGGTTTATTGGAGAGTAGGAGTAGCTCCTGAGAGACAGGAGGGGTCCTGGAAGTAGGACACCACTGAGGCCACTGCTCTAAGCATGTTTTATACAGTAAAATTACGAGGTGGGTACAAAATCATGGGGTGACTACAACATGGGTCAAACTATAATCAGCCAGTAAGATTATACGTATAGCTGTTTAGCTAATATTGACCAAATAGGGAAGCAGGTCACATAGCAAGGGTACATGGAAAGAATAAAGGCATTGATGGGAAGGGATGGTCCCCAGTCCTCTGGTCACCCACCTGGGCAACTGATATTTATCAGGACTTGACTGGACCAGGTGATACCAAATATAGTGTAATTCTAAGTTATTGCTCATCCCCGAGGGAAGCATGTAGGCCTGGCCATTGCATCTCTATCTTGAGGCCTAGTTTTCTTCGCATGCATCTCCAGCCACAATTCTGATGTCTTTATTTTTCTGCTGACTTCCTTGAGAGCCCTGTCTCTTTCTGACTGTATATTAATTTCTATCTAACTTACCTGCCTATAACACTATGTTGTTTATCATGACCAATAAATTCTTTCTTCCTCTCTTCTTTCTAGAGACAACTTCCTTCAGATTTCATTGTATCCCTTATTGTACCTAGCTAGTAGTCTCTCAAAAAATGTTTTAGGGTTGGGAATGTAGCTCAGAGGTCAGAGTGCTTGCATAGCATATGTAAGACTTTGGGTTAGATTCCCAGCACTTGGGAAAAAAAGTTTTGGGCAAATTAAATTTATTAATAAAAAACACTGAACCTTTTGAGACTACAGAAAGTGAGTAGTTATATATTCAGGTGCAGAGATATTCTGAAACTGTGAAAATAATTTTAGGTTAAGTTTTTCTAGACTTACTGACCATGAAACATTTTAAAATGTAAAAATTCACTGAAGAAATACATGAGATATATAATTCATGTTTGGATTTAAAATATAGTAAAATTGTCTTACAGAGGAGTAATGATTAGAATCAGATGTTTTCTTTTTATAATAGGGTCTTAATCTAAAGTAAAACATTAAGAACAGAAAGAATAAAAAGTACAAGATAAATGTTTTAATTATAGATTTGCTTTGGTTTTCAAATCCAGTGCAAGAACCTTAAGAATGAACCGGTGCTTTTGTATTTTATTTTGTACTTCTACAAACCGTGTGGCTGTATCTGGTCCTCATAGCAGGTATAGCATCGAATCTATTCATTTATCTTGTTGGAAGGATTTTTTTTTCTGTTTGTTCCCGCATAAGCCTATTTCAGAAAGGTTTTTTCCTAACAAAAGGGAGAACATGAACTGCAAGCTTGTGATAATCTACTGTTCTTGAAGTAGGCAGCTCTACAAATTAATAAATTGTATAGACAGCTGGAAATTATACATTGTTTAATGTTAGTCACCAATTTGTTAAAAAACCAAACGTTATGATTATTTTTACATTGAAAGGTTCTGGCTTTTGCTTGCTTGGGTCATGTATAGATTATGGACTTGCCATAGTTCCCTAAGTACAGGTAGCACAGTATGGCTGGGAGCCCACTCCCTCTCCATTCACCTGAATTTGGGCAACACCCAGGCCCAGTCCTGCTTGCATTATCCTAAGAAGCAGAAGTAAAAATAATAAAGACCCAGGAAATCTAAAGCTTCAGGCCAGAGCACATTCCTGTTAGATCTCATGGCTTGACCTTCTGTAACCATTTTCCACTAAAATCTCATTAAAGGTTCACACATAGGGACCACATCTCGTGTATGTGATGTAATCAGAGTAGATTCTGGGATAGGAATGCATATTACGGTACCTTTGAGATTACTCAGCATCTTGACAATCATTTCTCTCAATTTTATCCAGAGACCCAGTGAGAGGCACCTGGGGTGGGGTAGGAGTGGCACACTTCTTTCAAAGTCTGAAAGCCTGATTTATTGGTGTGTTTATTTCCCTGACACCCAGACAACACTTCCCTTCCTGCTACCCTTTTGTTTTTGTGCGGGCACACCCTCTCATTATCTTCAGTAAATTTAGCTGCCTTTTCTTTTACCACTGGGCGTATATATTTGCAATTCTTCGCTTGTCAGTACATAAGAACCTAGAAACCATCTCTAGGACATAACACACAGTATCATTTTGTCTATAGGGAACACCTAAGAGTAATATAAATATTTAATATATAATTAGTAAAATCACCCATGTTGAGATAAAATGACAAACTTCATAAAATAGACTGACGTTTGCTGAAATAGTAGTCAGTATTCGTGTAAGCATTAGTAATGGGTCTGGATAGATGATAAATCAAAATTGTTCCATGATCAAATACTATGTTACTGTAGACAGCTAAGTTAGGTAGAAATATTATAGGCAGTCAGGATTAGACCCTTGAGGGACTCAGCTCAAAAGATGAGAACACATCAAAGCTGTGACAGGAGATACATGTGAAAAAGATTAAAGTCCTAATGGCCAGATTTATATACTTCCCTAAAGGATAACGAGGGAAGTTTGAGATTATTGGTACCACCCTTTTGAGATTTCCCATGTTAATAAACCATTATCTAGTTAGGGGTGGTTTACCCCCACTAACACAAAGACTACTAAGACTAAGACTACTAAGGCTAAAGACAAGACTAAGACTATAGATTATCTTCCTGTAAATTTGTCCTCCTGTTAACTTTTTTTGTGTGTGTGGTGCTGGGATTGAACTAAATATTTTACCACTAAGCTATATCCCCAGCAAAACTAGATTATTGACCAAGGTTAATGATGTCATCCATATGCCCTTGTTACTTATCAATATCACCTAAGTGACTATTCTTGTAATCTCATTGGTTGATCATAATTTTGTCCCATGTTGTACCCACCTTGTGATTTTGCTCTATAAAACTTCCTTTGAGAAATGGGCTCATTGGCAAGCCATGTGGGACCCGCTCTCTTCCCACCCCCGTTTCTCAGGAGCTATTCCTATTCCCCATTCCTTTTCCCCAGTAAGTTTTCCTACTGTTGACCTCTGTTCCTTAGAATTCTTTCTTTGACTTCGGGGAATACAGACTTGGCTATCTGATATCTAGCGTTTCCCCCATATCAGTGTAACATTTCTTGTTTGGTCTCTCACATTTTAAACTTTTGCGCTAAAGCATAATATATAAAGAAAAATACAAATATTAAGCATGCAACTAGATGAATTCTCAAAAAATAAATGCACCTTTGTAATTAACACCGTCTAAAGAAATAAAATATACCCTGTGAAGTGGCGGTCCAGAGTTTGCAGCCTCAGTTGGCAGAATTTTCCTTAGAACCTAACTAATAATTGTTTATGGAAATCCCTGCAATTTCGAAGAGACCGCAAATCCTCTGCAATTGTTTTTTTGGTGGGAGGTTTGCAAGTAGCCAATTCCAGAGTGTTACTCAGTTCTCCTTGCAGCTGATTGGCTGCTGCCCTGTAACCCATTCTTGGCAGATGCGCCAGCGTTCCCACTTCATAGCAGGTTGCTGTAGCACATGTAGCTATCTCGAGTGTTCTTGCTTTTGTTCTTCTTAAAGCTCTAAGATGCTGCCAAAATGGCCTGCACCTTCTAAGGATTTATTGATACGGTGTTTTATTAAATTAAACTACATAACTGTGGGAGATTTGTCATATTTAGGGCTTAAGGTATAAAAATAGGCATTTATAGGCATTTTTCTGACCATATCTGAAATTCATGGTTTTTCACAATTCATGGGTGCTCTAGGAACATAACCCTCCCAAATTTAGGGGTCCACTGTACTACCAACACCCGGGGAAGCCTGCCTCATGACCCATTCTCCCCATAACTACTTTTTTCTTCTCCCCAAAGGCAATTAGTGTTATAATAGCTAAGCTAGGTAGATACTAGTTAGTAACTGGTATCTTCATTACTAACACCCATTGATTACTTTTGCTTATTTTGGCTTATTTTTGTATATATTTTTTGTCTTTTTTCTGACCATAATATTGGTCCAATTTACTATGTTGTGCATAGGAATTCATTTAATTACTATGTGCTATCATTGTGTAAAAACATCCCAATTCTATTTTATTT
Source organism: Chinchilla lanigera (assembly GCF_000276665.1). Classification (NCBI taxonomy): domain Eukaryota; kingdom Metazoa; phylum Chordata; class Mammalia; order Rodentia; family Chinchillidae; genus Chinchilla; species Chinchilla lanigera. Next base: position 10,618,307 of record NW_004955416.1, on the reverse strand, counting down.
TATTTATTTATTTATTTTCTACTGGGAATTGAACTCAGGACTTTATGCTCTCCAGGCAGGTGCTCATGCCACTGAGCCATATCCCTGGCCCCAAAACATCCCAATTCTAAATCTGTTTTTATTTTTAATAAACTTTGGGGGTGTTTTTAGTGTGTGTGTGTATGTGTGTGTGTGTAAATGGAGTTGCTAGACTGTACCGTATACTTATATTCAACTTTAGCAGATATTATTATATAGCTTTCTGTCTTGGTTACTTTTCTCTTGTTGCTGAGACAAAATACCCAACACCCAAAATGAAGGAAGGAAAGGTTTATTTCGCTTACAGTTTGTGGAGGTTTCAGTCCATACTTGGCTGGCTCCGAGGCAGAAGGTAGCAAACCAAGAAGAGCAAAGGGGGAAAGGGCAGCCCAACAGCAAAGCAGCCAGAGCAAAACCGAGGAATGGCGGCAAGCAGCTTCTTTCCCTGCCTTACTTTGTAAACAGGCTACCCCCACCTAACGAGCCTGTAGCTCTCACATAATCTTTGCCCTCCTCTTCCACAGGCTCAGGATGTATACAAAGTAAGCACTCTGGCTTCCTGCTAAGTTACTTAGCCAAACCTCTAGACTCCCCAAGTTGACACAATGTTTCAACCATAACACTTTCCAAAATGACTCTACCGGATTTGTTCTTATCATTAGTGTGTACATGTTGTACTATAGCCTCACCAACATGTTGTTGCCTGTATTTTTAATTTTAGTCATTCTAGTGGATATATGGTGATATCTTATTTTGGTATTAATTTGCATTTTTCTCAAGCCTAATGAAGTTAGACATATATTCTTGTTTTTATTGGTGGTTTTTTAAATATCAGTTTTAGTGTAGTACCTGTTGTGTTTTTTTTAAATTTTTTTTGAGACAGGGCTTTGAATTTGCAAGTCTCCCATTTCAGCCTCCTAAATAGCTAGGAGTATAGGTGTGCACCACTCTGACTAGCTGTTTTTTCAGAATAACTCCTTTCCTTTTTAATTTTTTTAATTTTAAATTTTTATTTGTTTTTTGATAGTACTGGGTGTTGAGTTGAGGGCCTCCACACTGAACTACATCCCCAACTCTTTTACAAAAATTTTGTCAAAAATTTGAGAGTATGTCTTGCTAAGTCACTTAGTTTCCCAAGCTGAGTTTGAATTTGTGAGTCTCTTGTCTCAGCCTCCTGAGTATCTTAGGTTTATAGGTATGCACTGCACTGAGTATCTTAGGTTTATAGGTATGCACTGCAGTTTTTGTTTTTAGACCTTTTCTCTCTCTTGCTTTCTCACTCTCTCTTACTCTGTTTCTGTCTCTGTCTCACTCTCTTTCTCTCTCTCTTTTTTTTTTTTGTTTTTCTTCCAGTACCAGGAATCGAACTCATGACCTTGCGCTTGCCAGGCAGGCACTTTGCCACTGAGCTAAATCCCCAGCCCTCTCTTTCTTTCTCTCTGAGGTTTGAACTTAAGGCCTTGAGTTGTATCTTTTTTTTGTTGTTTTTTTTTTGTTTGTTTTTCTCCGGTACCGGGAACCGAACTCATGACCTTGCACTTGCCAGGCAGGCACTTTTGCCGTTGAGCTAAATCCCCAGCCCCTTGAGTTGTATCTTAACCCTTAAAATTTTTTTCAGACAGGGTCTCACTAAGTCATTTAATTGCCCAGACTGGACTTGAAGTTGAGGGTTTCCTGCCTCAGCCTCCCAGAGTGCTGAGATTATAGGCATGTACCGCATTGTTCACCCATTTAAAGTAAAAAATTTAAAGCCATCTAGTACATTCAGAATTGTACATCTATCACTACAATTAATTTTAGAACATTTTCACTACATGAAAATGAAACCTTGCACCCTTCAGTTATTACTTCTTGGTTCCCTCCTCTCACTGCCTGCACTTTATCTTCTTTGTGTGTCTATAGATTTGCTTATTCTGGATATTGCATATAAATAGAACCACACAATATAAGATCCTTTGTAATGTCCAGATCTAAAAAATATTATCTAGTGGTTGCAATGAAGATGTTACCCATAAAGTGTTGCTTGTTTTGCAATGAAAGCAGTTCACTAAATCTTAGAAGTATATACCAAGCTACTTTCATTAGAAGTATCTTATAAATGTACACTAACTATATAAAGTATGATAAAAGCACAATGTTTAAATTAAAAATATATGACAATAAAAGATACATTGCCATTCATCCCTCTCAAGATACTCCTCATTTGGAACACATTTATCCCATTCTTTTTTCTACTTTCTGAAGCAGTTCTGGAAGATTTATCTCTTTTTTTGTTGGTTTGTTTTTGTTTTTGTTTTTCTTCTGGTACCAGGAATTGAACTCACAACCTTGTACTTGCCAGGCAGACGCTTTGCTGCTGAGCTAAATCCCCAGCCCCTGGAAGATTTATCTCTTTCATGAGTGTCTTTAGTTGTGCACTCCTAGCTACCTCAGTGTCCTGAATAGGTTAAAAATGTTTACCTTTCATGGTCATTGTGACGTCAGGAAAGAACCAGAAGTTTGGTACCAGATCTGGTGAACAAGGTGGATGAGGACACAGCATATTTTTTATGAGCCTGCATTTCCCTTAGTTGGCAAGCAATAATAGCATTCATTGTATTTTTTGCTTTAGAAAGTGGCAAGAATGATGGTATGAATATGTTCAAAGTGAGGGGGAGTTTTAAAGGGAGATTAATGGTAATGTGTCTTTTTAAATTTGTTTATTTATCTTTAAGATTGCAAAGTTATTAAAGGCAGGAAAATGTTGTTAAAGGCAAAGTAAACATAGGAAAAGCAGTACAGTACACTGTATACCTGAGAATGGTCTACTGTGAAAGAACACAGTAGCCAGAGCTCAGTAGCGATTGTCTTTGTATCTCCTACTCCTCAGGCTGTCAGATCCAGGCCATCTATCCAGAACTGCTCAAGTTCTCATAAGAAGTCCATATGCAGGGCTTGGGAAATGTTCTGCAGGTGTGTCTGGGAACTGTTCTGTGCATGTGTCCTGGAACTTTGCAGTTAACAGGTTATGCCCACTTTCCCAGGCAGTTGGGCGCACTCCAATCTCCTGCTTCATTTCCCCACTAGAGACATAAATCCCTATAATTCTTCATTGGATGCTGAGGGTGTGGAGGTCTTCATGTAATCATTTCTGGCTAAAAGGGGTTGTAGACCTTACCTGCTGGGGATTATGTTCTCTCCAGCTACTTTAGGATGTTGCAACTCATTGGCTAGGTTGAAGAAATGAAACCTGTAACAAGACAATGAGAAAAGAGTTAGTGACTGTTGAGCTGCTTGCTGAGAAAGTTTGGGAAGTTTACTGTTAAGTTGGGGATGTAGAGCTTCAAATACGAGACAAAGCAGTTCGGATTTCTGCACTTCCTGTGAAGGAGAAAGTATGGCAAAGAGTGTTGTTAGATAAATTATTGAGAGCCCAAGAGCTGTAGCTTTAGCAAGATTACCCACATATGGGTCTAATTTTTGAAAAAGGAGTCTCAGTGCAGGTGCCTATTTACTTATCTGCACCCAGAGCACTAGTAGTAGTGTCTTGCATTTTGAAGAGGAACTTCAGGTCTTCCAGAGGTTCACAGGAGTAGCTTTCTTATTTTGAGTGGTCTTTTTTTTTTTCACCTCTAGACATTTCAGCTGGGGCTGACTTTATCCTAACTATCATAGCAAATCCAGCTATCTCCGCCACCTTTACTGCAGTGGGTGTGGAAAGGATCACCGAAAGGGGACCCTTTTGGTTTTAATTGGTCTGCAGGAATCCCATTAATGAGTACGTGGTCTCCAGGGTGGACAGTAGGTGGTCCCCCTGGGCCAGGAGCTGACAGGATTTTGTTCCCACACACTTGGATAGGCCATTGTACTTGGCCTAGATTAATAAGATATTGTAACAGTCTTGTGGTCTCTGGGTCTGCTACCATATCAGAAGATAAAAAAGGCCTCCCATATAGCATCTCAATAGACACGTGTTTGTTGGAAATAATTGGAGCCAAGTCTCTTGGCAGAGTTTTGTCAGAGTTCACATTAGAGTCTGTTTTGCTCTCTTGACCTTTCCAGAAGACTGAGGTCTCCATATAGAATGGAGATTGTACTTTATTCCTAAAACTTCTGCTACCCCCTGAGCTATTTTAGAGGTAAAAGAAGGCCTTTTGTCACTGTGAAGGAACTAAGGTAGTCCCAACAGGGGCATGATTTCTTTGAAGAGCACTTTGACTACCTCCATAGCCCTTTCTGAACAGGTAGGGAATGCCCCAATTTAGCCTGTAAAGGTCAGTTAAGACCAATATCTGTTAACCTCCCCCACCCACCATGGTAGCATGTGGGTAGTGGCTACTTGCCAGTCCTCTCCGGGGTATGCTCCTTTCTTCTGTATAGGTTCTAACAAAGCAGGTAGTCTGAGCTTGCTGGGGTTACAGTAAGCACATAGTGGGTAGGTTTTGTAGGACTGTTAGGTGGTTGCCCCTTGTCCTAGTCCTAGTCCTGTGAAAATTCAAGTGGCCATTTCTCTCTCATGTAGGTTTTTATAGGTGTCCACTGCATCCCTTGAAGAAGAACCAGTTTAATGGCTCCTCGGGAACTGGAAAGAAGATCAGGATGTTGAGGGGCAGTAAGGCTGCCTTTCTTGCCTTTCTATCCACCTTTTGATTTCCCAGAGAGACCTTGGATATGTTCCTTGTAGTGAATGTCAGTGACCTGCTTGGGAAGATAGACTGCCTCTAAGAGTTGTAGAATTTTCTGCTTGTATTTATAGATGATTGTTTAATAGTTCAAAAGCACTTTTTTTCCCCCAGATTGCTGCATAGGCGTGTTGCACCAGAAAGGCATATTTGGAGTCTGCCTTGGCTTGAGTTCATAGATTTCAGAGAGTGAAAATTTTTTTTAAAGTGCCTGAAAGGACCTTACTCTTGTCTGGCTTTGCCAAATATGTTACTGGGTTTTAGGGTGCTGGAGCCTCTTTTAAAGGTGGTTGCCAGGTTCTTTCTGTCCTGAGCAAAGAATTGGTAAAGGCAAGCACAAAAGCCAGGAAAGTTTTACATTTATTAAAAGTAGGAAAAGAAATGTGCTCTGCAGAACAAGTTTGGGCCAAGTAAAAGTAGGAAAAGAAGTATATTCTACAGTGTAAGAGGGGACTACTGTGGAAGAACATAGTAGACCCCCAGTTTCTAATTTTTATTAGTACATGTTTGCAGTATTTAATAGTTACATTCATCATGGGGTGTTGGTACATGTGCATAAACACATCTTAATTTTTTTTATTTCCCCTTTCCCTCCCCTTCATACAGTAATAAATTTTTAAAATTTCAACATTCACTATATATTTTGATTACCCCTTATAAATTATAAATAACAGTTTTATACCATTGAATTAAAAACTGAATTAGCCTTAAAGAAAAGGATTTGGTTCCTTGAGAAACCAAACATGTAAGCAAATAATGAAGTTAATACAGTGATCAGTGAAAACTAAAAACTTATATAGTATATTGGGCCCTCATTTTATTTTGTGTCACATTTTCCAATGGAATTGTATATTTTAAAAGTACACTAAATAAAATTTATGCTTTCAACCATTTTTCAGTGTATAGTTCAGTGAAATTAAGTTCATTCATAACACTTTTCAACTATTACCACTATTCTTCTCTATACCTTTTTATCTTGTAAAACTGAAACTTTATACCATTAAATAGTTGTTCCTTTCTTGATCTCCCTTGTCCCTAGCAACTACTATTCTCTTGTCTTGTCTTTGTGATTCTGACAACTCTAAATATCTCATATAACTGGAATTAATACAGTATTTGTCTTTTTGGTATCTACCTTATGTCATGTTTTTAAGTTTGTCTAATTATAGCACATGTCAGTATTTTCTTTTAAAAGCTGAATCAACTTCCATTATTGTGTATACCACATTTTGTTTCTATTCATTCATGGTGGACAGTTTGGTCACTTCCATATTCTAGCTATTTGTGAATAAATGCTGTTATGAACATGGGTATATAAATATCTCTTTGAGATCCTGCAATGGTGGATCATATGGTAATTCTATTTTTAAGCCTTTGAGAAACTGTCATACTGTTTTTCACAGTGGATGTACCATTAACATTCCTATCTATAGTGCACAACGGTTCCAATTTCTTCACATCCTTACTTGTTTCTTGATAATGGGTTTGTGTAGTTTTGATTTGCATTTCCTTAATGATTAATGATGTTGACCATCTTTTCATAAGCTTTTTGTGTATCTGTTTTGGAGAAATGTTACTGAAGTCCTTTTCTCTTTTTTGTATTGGGTTTGTTTTTTTTTTTTTTTTTTTTTTTAAATGGCATTTTAGTTCTTTATATATTCTGGATGCTAATCCCTTTTAGGCTTTCCTCCCATTCTGTGAGTTGCCTTTTAACTCTGTTCATACTATCTTTTGATGCATAAGTTGTAAACATTTCATGAAGCCCAAATTGTTTTTTCTTCCATTGCTTGTGCCATTGATGCAACATGTAAGAAATTATTGACAAATCCAATATGATGAAGCTTTTGCTTATATTTTCTTCTAAAAGTGTTACAGTTTTAGTCTTTGTTGAAGTGTTCAGTTTAAGTTTCTGATCTACTTTAATTTTTTCTACATGGTATTTGGTAAGGATTCAGCTTCATTCTTTTCCATGTGGATATCTAGTTTTGCAAGCACCATATGTTGAAGATACTATTATTTTTCCATTGAATGGTCTGGCATCATTGTTAAAAGTCATTTGGTTTTTTTTATGGAGTTTTATTTGTGGACTTTATTCCATTGGTCTACATGCCTGTCTTACTGCCAGTACTATTTTGACTCAGAAGCCTTGTTGCAAGTTTTGAAAGGAGGAAATGTTACCATAGAATGGCCTGATATAGTTAGTCCAGGCTCTTAGGTACAATGAGGAAAGAACTGCCACATGTAGACCCAGTAGCAAATGGCAAGCAGCTACATTTATTGAAAAATCACAGGAAGTTGTGCTCAGGACAAGTTTGTGCTGATAGTAGACAAGGCACAGACAGAAAAAGGTGCTTGGATGACAGAAAAGCAAAAGCACTTCACAGAGGTCATAGCACACAGAAATAGCAACAGTAACAATATACAGATAAGACAGGCTTTCAGAATTTAAAGGATATGCACCTCAGCCTAGGTGCCTCTCCCTGAATCTCAGATGTGATTGACAGGAATCTGAGTCATCTCCAGGGCTCCAAACATGCATGCTTGTCCCAAAATTCACTCTGATCTTAATTGTACGTATTCATGAATCCGTAATAAGGTGGGAGTAGGGTGAAGATGATTCAAAGTCAAACTACGAAAGTGATGGAGACCCTTCTGGAGACTGAATGCCCAAACTGCAACCCAGAACCCTCTTATTTATTGCACAGTTTCTGACACTGCAATTAATAAACCTGATTTCTCCACTGTTGGGGAAATGCTGGGGCAACTTGGCTTGCTGGGGTAACTTGGCTTGAGTGCCAACTTGGCTCATGTGCCGATAGAGATGGCACATGTGCTATAGGTTTGCCACTGCTTGGCTAGGAGATCCAACATGCATGTGCATCAGAGATGTCCTAGGTCAGTGATGGTGAACCTTTTCAAGGACTCTCCAAACTGCAATCCTAAACCCACTTACTTATTACAAAGTGCCAACACTGCAATTAAACTTGAATATTGAGGTTTTAGTTTAGAAAAAAACAACTTATACATTAACTCTTTTGTGTTAAAAGTAAAATAATTTGTGTACCATAGCCTTGCCACCACTGTGCTAGGTTTTTGTTATTTTATTTTCTACCTCTCCTAGGGCAGTGAAAGCAGAATGACTGTAGGGTACTGTTTAGGGTTAAATGCAGGGAAGGGAGTGATTTCCTCAGCATCATTGTTTTCAGCTCAGCGAGAAGTATGAGATTTCCAGCTTTTTTGTTCTTTTCAAGATTGCTTCTAGATTTCATGAGAATATTAGTATGGGTGTTTCTGTTAGTTAAAAAGTTATGGAGATTTTTACACTGAATTTGGAGATCATTTTGAGGACTACTGACTTTAATATGTTACATATCCCAATGCATGAATATGAGATGTGTTTCTATTTAATTATGTCTTCTTTAATCTCATTCATCACTGCTTTGCAGTTTTTATTGTGCAATTTTTAAACTATTTTGATTAACTTAATTTCTATGTTTTTTTCTTGTCAATGCTATTATATAGGATTGTTTTGTAGTTTCCTCTTTAGGAAACTCTTTTATGTATAGATACCCAATTGATTTGCATATTGACTTCATTTTTTACT
>NW_004955416.1:10604292-10606211 GCF_000276665.1 Chinchilla lanigera | reverse complement strand
ATGTAGACCAGTAGCAAATGGCAAGCAGCTACATTTATTGAAGATCACAGGAAGTTGTGCTCAGGGCAAGTGTGTGCAATACATTTCTTTTCTGTCCTTAAACTCAATGATTTCTGTTCTCTTAAAATTCACTGATTCTTTGTTTTTCATGCTCAATTTGTGTTCAAATTGCTCTAGCAAATTAAAAAAAATTCATTAATTGTACTTTCCAACTCCAGAATTTTTGAGGTTTCTTTTTAGGTTTTCTGACTTTAGTTCTTCCTTTAGTTTACCACATCTTCCTTTAGTTCTTTGAGCATCTCTAGAACGATTGTTTTATAATCTGAGTCTTGTTGATCTTTAATCAGATCTTTTACAGGACAATTTCTATTTTTTCCTCTTTGAGTGTATCATATGTTCCTGTTTCTTTTTGTACTCCATCATTTTTTGTTGACAATTGGATGTTTAAATATGATAATGTAGTAACTCTAAAACTAGAGGCTCTCCCTTCCCTGGGATTTGCCATTTACTTATAACTATTTTTATTTTAATTGTTGGAGGTTGTGTCTTTGCCAAGGATCAGCCTTAGTTATAAACTTTTTGGTCTTCTCTTTTCTAGGCTTCCATCTTTCCTTGACATATGTGGAAATGTTCTAATTTTTCCTGTATAAACACTTAATTTTGAATGCTTTACTTTTTTAATTTTTGGCTTCTAAAAGGTTGGGGGAAAGAAGAAAGAGAGGGAAATAAAATTGATGTTGGCCCTTGCAGTCTCATGGCAGTCACTTCAGCTGGAAGAAAGTAGAAAAAATAAAGAAAAAACAAAATTCCAAAACAAAACAAAAATAACTACAAAAAAACAAAACAAAACAAAATCCAACCAGACAGAAAAAGGACAACCAAACAAATCAGACAAACAAACAAAAATAAAAGTAGTGAAATTCTTCTGGTGTCCACAGTTCTGTGGTAGTGTCCAAGTTGAATCCAAGAAACGTGCTGTTTACTCCAGCCAAGTCTGCAGTGGAATGTGTGCTGGGTATGGGGCTGATCTTGGCCTCTGGATGTGGGGCTGGGATTGGTCTTCTGTTGGTCAAATTCTCCCAGAGCCCTCTGATACAGAATGGCAGCTACGCCTGCTTCTGTACCGTGTGTTTGTGTGCCAGAGCACAACGCTAGTTCACCTAACATAGCAATTGCTGGCTCCTAGTCTCACTGCTGCTTTGGACTTTTCCAAGCTGTCCTCACCTGGGCTGGCATGTGAGCCCGTGCTGGGACTTGTTCTTGCTGGTATGTCAATGGTAATTTATATAGCAAAGTCACAATGTGGCTACAGTATGGGTCAAATTACAATGAACTTATAGGTTTACAAGTACAGCTGCTTAACTAATATTGTTCACATGGGGAGTGGATCACGTAGCAAGGATATATGGAAAGAATAAAGGCATTTTGGGGAAGGGTTTGGGTCCCAATGCTCTGGTCACCCACCTGAGTAACTGATGCCCATCTGGACTTCCTGGACCAGGTGGTGTTGCTAATCATTGTATAATTCCAAATTATTGCTCATCCCTTAGGGAGGCATGTAGGTCTGGCCATTGCATCTTTATTTGGAGGGCTAGTCTTCCGAAAGGCCTGCAGCCATAATTCTGATATATTTATTCTTTCTGCTGACTTTCTTGAGAGCTCAGTCACTCTCTGACTTTATATTAATTTCTGACTAACTTAGTTATCTATAATAAAATCACCAAAATTACCCACACTTTACCATCGAAATTTTCCTCTAGAAGTTGTAACCTTCCAATAGACTCTAGCGTTCCAATATAGTCACATCAGATTGATTTTGCCAGTGTAGTTGTTATCTGGGTGTGGAGATGTGCTTCTTACTCTGCGGTCTTCCCAGACTCCCTTCCTGTATTGGTCCATTCTTTTTCTTTTCTTTCTTT
>NW_004955416.1:10591919-10603972 GCF_000276665.1 Chinchilla lanigera | reverse complement strand
GGTGTAGCTCTCACACCCATAATCAATCAAACCCTAAAAGCCTGCCCCAAGACCGCATGAGGCTTTGGGGGGACACCCAAACACAAACCATAACACTGGCCTTGAATTTACAGCAGTCCTCCTGCCTCAGCCTGCTGAGTGTAGCATTATAGGCATGTGCTGCCATGCCTGGCTTATTGGGTTATTCGTAACAAATGTTTTCTACATCATGTTGAAAGACAAAATGCTTTCAATGTAACTTTATCTTAAAATTCAAGTCAGTTATCACCACTCAGAACCATAATGCATTAGTACTACAGCATTCAATTTTAAATTGCTGTTTCCATAAGGAAAACTCAACTAGTGGTGTGTTTTTCTAATAAAGATGGTTAAAATAAAAAACAGTGACCAGGGCAGGGGATATAGCTCAGTGGCACAAGAACCTGCCTGGCAAGTGCAAGGTCCTGAGTTTGATTCTCGGTACCAATCCACCCCCCCTGCCCCCCAAACAACAACAACAAAAAAAACAATGACCAGTTATGTTTTTTCAGCGGCTAAATGTGATCACTAAATTATATGTTTTAAATCTCTAATGTTCTCATTCAATTTGGAAGAATCATTCCTGGTAACTGTGTGTCCCTGCTGCTTATGAAACACAATGGGACTGCTTGTGTGCTACCAGAATTGCTACTGTGAGCAATATGCTAACATAGTCCAGATTCTAAATAGTAATCTCCATGGTAAGGTTTCTTAGAGTTGGACTCTGTAAAATAAAATTTTCCCCTCAAAAGGAGAAACTAATTTTCCCCTCATAGTTTCTGTTTTGAAATGTACATTTCACCTAAGTTTTCGTTTACTTTTTATTGTGAAATTTTATTTTTTTCTATTTTATTTTATTTTTTGTTGTGAAATCTTATTCTAAAAATCAAGACTCATTTTCCCCTAAATTTTCCTGACAGTTTTACTGGTATTGCCCTGGAGGCTGATATAAGGAATTTAACCCCCCACCCCTCTCTAAAATAAGTATGCAGGTTCTCTGACTCCCGTCATGGAAAAAGAATTTTCAGGAAATCTCAGTAAAAGAGGCATGAGAAAGATTCATTAGAGGTAGCTACAGGACACTCAAGAGCAGAGTGCCGGTGCTCAAAGAAAGGAGGCGCAATACATCTGGGAATTAGAGATCTTTTATGTGCTTCAGGAGGTAGAAATCTGTGGAATTAGATAGTCTGTAGTTTTAGTCTTAGTGGGTAGGAAAGGATGGCCCACTCCCAGTGAGATAATGTTCTATTTCTATGGTAGTCCCTTGATGGATGAAAGAGGACCATTTGCTAGTAAAAGGGAAGGTCAGATCCATTTGAAACTGAAGGGGGATTGCCCAGGTTTGGTGTTGGGGGAGAAGGAAAAAGTAAGTAAACTGAGTTTATATCCTGAAGCTGCAGTTTTTCCTTTAAGTACAATTTTTTTCAATCATATTTTATTGGTACATTTTAGATATACATAATGATCATGTTCATCATAGAGAATTTGTATCTGTACATGCTATAACTGGAGTTTTTTCCCATTCCCCTACCCTCCCTTCAGTCCCTCCTGTCTTATCCATTTACGAAAGCTTTGTTTCCATTTTATCCTTCTTTTTTCACTTTACTTTTCCCTTCTTTCCTTTCACCCTCTCCCCTCTTTTATTCCCCTCCCCATTTGAACAGTTTCTTCCTATTTCACAATACCTAATATACATTTTGGTCCTTATTTACTCTTTGGAAAATAAAATTTTTTAAATCTCAATTTCCATGTCTTCTTTCTACCTAGTTTTATTTTTTCTATCCTATCTTAGTATGAAAATAATACACTTATGAGGCATTTCTTCTAGCAAATACAACAGTGAAAAGTAAGACATTACTTGAAACAGACATTTTTTTAAGAGTAAGCGCAAAACACTGGATTCAGTGGACCCATCCCCTGCTTTTCTACTGTAAATTTGTACTTTAGCATAATAGTAGCTGGCAGTGGGTCTCTATACCTTCTCCCCGGAGGGATATAGAAAGTGATCTATGTGTTTAGCCACTTGGTATGATGAACAGCAAAGTATGTATACTGTGCAAAATTGCAAAATAGGATCTTTACCCACCTGATCCTCTGGCCAACTGGTTTTGTCTGTGTTTAGCTGAGCATTACAGAGGGTCCAATAAACCTACACCAATGCAGGATTTGTTAAATAAAAGGTTTCTTTTTATTTTTCTGGTATAAGTAGTCCAGTTCAGTATAATGGCATATGAAAAACTAGGTTTGCAAGTTTAGGAGGAGGTTAAAAGTGAATCATCAGATTACTCAAGCATGGATGATGAAGGTGATCCATTATGGCAAAATATATGTTTTGATAACAGAAGAGTGATGTGGGAGCATGGTGATGATGATGATGATGGTAGTGGTGATGGTGGTGATGACTTTGACATTGTCTGTAGTTCCTGTGAGCTAGAGTTCCTGTGACAGTGAAATGGTGCAAGAATCAGTTGATACAGACACAGGCAATGGAGAACTCCTTGATTCAGATGATGAAGAAAACAGTAATGTGAGTACATACTTGACTAGTGGAGATATTTCAAAATGGCCACACAGTGAAATTGTAGGATCCAATGTTAGGACTAGGTCCAGAAATATAGTGGGGGTCTTGGCAGGGGTGTAAAGGTATTGGACAGAATGCCAGCACTGCAATTCAGTGTTGGACTGTAATAGACATCAGTGCTACAGGATGCTGTGAAATACACAAAGGCTGAAATGCGAGTGAAATGTTCTGTATGTACCAGTAGCCATATTAAAAAATGTATTTATTATAACACTGCACTAGCTGAACTGAAAGCATTCGTAGGTCTGCTGTACTTAGCAGGGAATTCTCATAGTAATCACAGGAATGTAAGAGACTTACAGAAAAGCAATGAGTCAAAACATGGCATAACAATTTATACCCTTGTAGATGTGAAGACTTATTATGCTTTCAGTTGAGACATTTATCCTGGAACTCAGTCATTAGTTTCTTATTTGTATAGTCATAAACCAAATGATAATATGAACAGATTGGCTGCTACCATCTCCCAAACTGAACATTTGACAGTTGATGTACCAGTTTCCAGTTGATGCTACATTTGCTAACAGAACTGTATGCAGGAACAAAGCAGAAATTCCAAATGAAATGTTGCAATTTCTTCCACTTTTTTTTTTTTTCTATCTTTTTGAGACAGGGTTTCACTATGCAGTTCAGGCTGGCTTTGAATTCACTTTGTAGCTCAGGTGGGCCTTGCATGCACAGCGATCCTCCTGCCTCAGCCTCCCAAGTGCTGGGATTACAGTCATGCGCCACCCCTCCTGGCCGAAATGTTGCAATTTCAAAACAGAAAATTGGACAGTACAATCTTTGGATTTCAGAAAGATGTAACATTGGCCTCTTATATGGCAAAGAAAAACAAGTACTTTTGATGACAACATTGTACCATGGTAGGAAAATATTAATAGGGATTCTGTGACAAAATGGAAGCAAAAACCAAAGGTGGAGTAGATGTTGATGAGTTATGCAGCAACTGTGATGTCACTTGAAACACAAAACAGTGGCCTGTAGTTGTGTTTTACTCAATCCTAAACATGTGGCATACATAGTTTGATAGTTTACAATGAAAATAACAAGTGAAAAATATCATGGAGAAATTTTCTTAGAGGATTGGGTTGGAGTTCATAAGAGATCATTTACAGCAGAGGAAAAACAAAATGTTTCTGCCCAGGGAACTAAGCCAAAAAATATTGTGGTGCGTACTGGTGAGCTGACAGGTGAACAGGCAGGCACAGCATTCCAAAGACTTACTACAGCAAAAACCAAAAGGATGTCAATTGTGCCGGACAAGAAAGGACAAGAAAATAAAACGTACATCCTATTACTGTAAGCGATACTTGTGCATGGAACATGCAGCTGTCTTGTGAAGACTGCCTTGGGTGTGACTTTTAAAGCAAAGCTTATTTCTGTTGTAGACCTTTGTATTCACTTTGTAGTTCACATAGATTTTTATTTTAGCTTTTATCTTTTAGACTTTTTAAGCAAGTAAACAGCTGATGTGAAAATGTCGATGTCTATTCTAAGCACTCATTACACTTGGGCTATTTTATTTTATTGGTATCTTATTTCTCTACTAAATGCATGTTGTCCAATATAGTAGGAAGCTCCTGATAAACAGAAGAAGTGGCAAGAATGGCCTGCCACATAGGAAAGGAAAGCTAAGCATATATGCTTTTATTGTAAGTAAGATATATGCATGGAACATACAGTTGTCATGTGTGCAGAATGCTGTGGGTGTGACAATTGAAACCAAGAATATTTTTATTGTCGAGTTCTATTGATATTTTCATTTTAGTTCACATAGGAATTTATTTCTGATGTTATCTTTTAGGTTTTATAAGCATGTACACAGCTGGTGGGAAAATGTTGATGTTTATTCTAAACGCACACTACATATTAAGAATTTAATACTGTTTTACTGATACTTTATGTTTCTGTTAACTACACTTTGTATAATATAAGAAACTCCTGAAAAATCAGCAAGACCACGGAGATGTGAAGCTGTCCTACAGAAAGGCCAGGAAGACAAAACACATGTGCTATCACTGTAAGTAATACACGGATATGGAACATGCTGTTGTCATGTGTACAGACCGCCTTGGGTGAGATAACTGAAGTAAAAATTATTTTTTTTGGAAAGTGTTATTGGTACCTTCATTGTAATTCATATAAGATTTTGTGTTGTTCTCTTTTAGACTTTATAGACCAAAAATTTAATGTTGAAAATTGTTACTCCTTGTCATAAATATTAAATAATTAAAAATTCAATACTTTATTTTTGTGATTTTTTTTCCTGTCAAGTGCTCATTGTTTATATAATAAAATTCATAAAATTAAAGTTAATAATCCATCATGGAAATATTCTGAAGAATAAATGTGTGTCACATAAACCCGTGTTTCTGCACCTGTGAGACAAAATTAGTGTTATACAGGTTAAGTTAAATGTTCACAAAACCTGTTGGAGCATAAATGTGGGTAAAAATCCCATTTTGCCACTTTTGCACACATGCACACCCTTGCTGTTCATCATAACCATGTATCTTTCCATTTCTTATTTACATATAGTCATAGTGGTTATATTTAATTTGTCATTTACAATCAAGAAAAAATGTTTGGACCAGGGATGCAGCTGAATGGTAGAGCACTTCCTGGCATATATAAAGCCATAAGTTCAGTCCTCAGCATTGAAAAAAAGTTGCTTTACCGTCAAGATAATAAGATAAAGTCATATACCATCCAGTAATGCTTTCTGCTCACTCTCCAAAATTGGCTTTTGCAGTTAAATTCTCATAATGGAAACCTTGGAAAGGTTCTTTAAGTAGCAAAATATTTGTTTTATCTTATGGTTCTTTCCAGTGAGTGAAAATTTTTGGCAGTATGCTCATCTCTGTTACATAGTATTTTTATAGATAGCTGATTCCTTACTGTCAGAGTGAACAAGTTGTGTGTTTGAAACATTAGACTACTAGATAGAAGTAATCTTATAGGTACTCCCTTGTGAATCCAGTGGAAAGGTCAAATGAATAAGTGTACCAAAACCGGCTGCATGGGGATGGCAGAATACTTTCTGCTCTCCAATTTCAGTGGTGGGTGTACTGTCTGTGGTATGTCCTTTGTGTGTTGTGGGGTATCCCATGTTATCCTGGGAGCTAAGTTTTAGAATTCCATTTGGATTTGGATGTCATTGTTTACTTTTCTTTTAAAACAAAAATGTACAGAATTTGCTCACTTGCATCCTGGTCCACCTTCTCTTCATTTAAACTATGAAAATAGTTTTTATGAAGTTAATTTTCCTTTTAAATTTATTGCCTTCCCCAACCATTCATCCTAAAGGGCTCTCTTTCTTAGAGAGTTATTAGGTGTTTTGTTTTCCTATAAATAATAGATTTAAAAAATTTCTTTCAGATCGGGCATGTAGCTCAGTGGCACAGTGCCTGCCTGGCAGTTACGAGGTCCTGAGTTTCATTCCCAGTATCAAAAGAAATTTTTTCCCTTTAATTTCTTTGCTACACGTTGTATAGAAACATGTTTTAAACTAATATAATCACTCTGGAAATCATACCAGTATGGCAGTTTCTCAAAAAATCTAAAGCTAGAAATTCCATTTGACTCAGCTCTTCCCCTTCCTAGGTATCTTCCCAAAAGAGTTAAAGAGATCTTAGTACAGTGATCCTTGCATACCCATGTTTATAGCAGTATAAGTCATAGTAGCTAAATCTTGGAAGCAGCCCATATGGCCATACACAGGTGAATGTATTTAAGAAATGTGGTTTTTCTATGTAATGGAGTACTACTCCACTGTAAAGAAAGGTAAACTTTGGTCATTTGTAGGAAAATGGATCCACCTTGAGACCATAATGTTAAGTGAAATAAATCAGACACATAAACTTAAATATAACATGGTTTATCTCATATAGGAAACCCAAAGTAAAAAGAAAGAGCAACATGGAAGATAGATAATAGGAAGTAAGGAGATAGATGGTTTTCAAAGGGGGAAGGGATCAAGAGATGAAGGGAGGGTAAGGAGAGAAGGGATAAGGAATGAAAAAAGGGATTGAGATGTGTCATGTACAGTTACCGGCTCCACAAAAGGCATGTAAACAGTGTGTCCTACATACAAAAAAAAGGGGTGGGTGGAAGGAGGAGGGAGAGAAAGGAAATGGGGTAAAGACAGGAATTAAGATGTGTTACGCACCTGCAGCAGCTCCTCACAGGGAATGTAAGCATTACGTACTTCATATATGTACTAGTGATTATATGTTCTCCATAGAGGCTATAATAATAGCTTATAAATGTGGATGGTCACCATAATTTGGTATTTTGTGTAATTTGTGCTAATTTTTATACATATACATATGTAATTATTAATAAATGGTTTATGTGCATCTAAGAGGAGAAACACAAGTTTTTTGATGCTATCATGGGTTCACTACAATCAATTTATGCCAAATTCACCTCACTTCTTTGAAAGGTTTAGTAAATTGACAGATTATGGAAATGCAAAAAGTAAAGCTAAGCCCAAACTCAGCAGGATGTTTGTCCATATTTTGTAGTATTTTTGAAGGCCAGATAAAATATGGACTAAATGCTATTATAATTAAGTGGATTAATATTAATGAATCTGTGGAGGAACTTTGTTACCCATCCAGGGTTTTCTGTTCAGAACTCTTTGATCAGCATTTTAAATCAGTTTTTCAGATAAAGCCTTCTGTAGCAGGCATGCTGATTGATTTTGTGAATGACATAGTGTGGGAAGGGTGATAAATACATTTGATGACGTAGGGAGATGATAGAAAACGTCACTATAGGGAAGGACAATAGACATAACTTAATGATAGCATTAAGTAGATGTAAAAATAAGACTTTTGCACATGGAGGAGACAAAAACAACAAAAAATTCGTGGAAATTGCGCAGGGTGTGCCAGGGTTGGCTTAACTGTTGCAGGTATGAGAATGACAGAGCTGTTAAACAGATAAAAAGTGTTCTTCGGTCCTGTTTGGTATTGGACAAGTAAAGCTAGTATGATCATAGATTGGCTGTGTTACCGGAAGTCCAGTGTCATCCTTTAGCAAGTGATGCTCCCATCCTGCCCTGCGGCTTCTACATTGGCAGGAGAATCTGGTTTGGAGTCCAGGGTGCCCTTGAGATACACAAGTAAGACAGTTAGAGCCTAGAAATTGTATCAAGAAAGGCAAAAACAACTACAGTGTTGTAATTCTTTTGGAAATATCTAGAATTTTGCTTTCACATGTAGGTTTCTTTTCCTTCTGTCATTTTGTTTTATGGTATGGACCTAATTTACCTTGTGTGTGGCCAGTTATCCCAGTTTTTCTTATTGAATAGTCTACTTCTTCCCTTAGTGTAAATGCAACTGTGCAATATCAATTTTCTGTATATGCATTTGACTGGCTGTGAGTTCTCCATTCTGTGGCATTGATATATTTGTCTAACCTGTGCTGGTGTCATGACATTTTAATTATCTCACCATTTTCTTCAAAGCTGTCTTGATTATTGTATCTTATTATGTGAACTTTAGAATGATTTTTAAGTATTCATAAAATTTCACTATAAGCTGGGTGTGGTGGTGCACACCTATAACTGCCAGCATTCAGGAGGTTAGACAGGAGGATAGCCAGGAGTTCAAGGCCAGCCTGGGCTACAAAGTGAGTTCAAGGCCAGCCTGAACTATCTATAGTGAGACACTGTCTCAAAAGACCAAAAAATAAAAATAAAAATACACTGTAGGATTTTTCCTGAAATTGCATTGTTTTTTTGTTTTTTTGTTTTTTTTGTTTTGTTTTGTTTTGTTTTTTTGCAATGGAGAAATTTGAAGAAAATTGATGAGGTTATTTCAAGTATTTATGAATATTCTCCAGTGAAGTCTTTTTTAGAATTTTTGATAAAATTTTTATACTTTTCTCTGGCAAGGACTTATATTTGGTTGGAGTTTTTCCACTTGCTCAGTAGTGTTGATTATTATTGTAATTATTTTCTATTCAAAATTACATTTTCTAAATTTTTTTTTACTGATTTGTGAGAGCATTGTCAATTTTTGTGAGTTGATTTTGTATCAGCAACCTTGTTGAATTGCCTTTTTCTAATCATAGATTCTCTTAGATTTTTTGTTTTTTGTTTTTTGTTTTTGAGACAGGGTCTCACTATGCAGTTCAGGCTGGCCTTGAACTCACTGTGTAGACAGGTTGGCCTCAAACTCATGGCTATCCTCCTGCCTCAGCCTCCCCAGTGCTAGGATTACAGGTGTGCACCACCACACCCGGCTGTCTTTTAGATTTTAAAGTAAGTGTAATTGATAGAATGCAAATAATGACAGTTTTGATGTTTCCTTTTGCTATATTTTTGATTAATTAAGTTTATTGGTACATTTTAGGTGTACATAATGATCACATTCATCATAAGGAATTTGTACCTGTGCATGATATAACTTGATTCTTTTTTTCCCATTCCCCTCCCCTCCCTTCAACCCCTATTCCCCTCCTTTACAAAAGCTTTGTTTCCATTTTTTCTTTCATTTCTCATTTTTTTCTTTTCCTTTCCTTCCTTTCTTCCTTCCCCCTCTACTAGTTCACCTTCCCATTTGAATATTTTCTTCCTATTTGATAATATCTGGTATACATTTTGGCCCTTATTTACACTTTCAGTTATCTGTCACACAAGAGAGACAATGTTGACATTTCCTTCTAAATTCATTTTTCTTCCTTCCTTTAGTGTACTGTGGGTCCTCTAAAACAAAGTTTACCAAAAGTGGTGAAAATGGACTTCTTTATTCCATTGAGTTTCCCTCATTACCTTTTTAGTTATGTATTTACAAGGTTTGATACATAGTACTTTAAGTCCTAGTACTTTAGAATGTTTTAATTTCTTCCCTATGAGTTAGTTTTTCGTACATTATTTATTTTTTAAATGTATGATGTTTTTATTTACTTTTTGTTACTGATTTCTAATTATTTGTAATAGGTATAAAGAATATAATTGGTAGCTGGGCATGGTGGCACATACCTGTAATCCTAGCACTTAGGAGGCAGAGGCAGGAGGATTGCTGCGAGTTCGAGGCCAACGTGGGCTACAAAGTGAGCTCGAGGCCAGCCTGAACTGCATAGTGAGACCCTGTCTCAAAAAAAAAAAAGAAAAAAAGGAAAAGAACAAAGAAATCTATTTGGTAGGATATTTATTCTGTCAGTGAGGGCTGTTGCTCACTAGGCGGGCATGTCCCATTGTTCTGTGATCACAGACCTGACGAGCAAGAGCGAAGTATAGAAGGTATTAAGGGATCTACTGCAGTGAAGGCAAGGACACTAGGAGAAATTCAAGAATGTTCTGTATTGGGTAAAGAGAAACTTCTCGTGACCTGAATTAAAGACCAGACACTGAAGTACATCTGTCTGCGAGGATCATGACTGGAGCAAAAATTTGTTTGTAATGTTGGAAGAAAAGGCACACCTGGCCGTGGTGTTGAACTTGTTGCTCACTCTGAGTACTTGACATGTTTGAAGAATTATTACTCATTACATAATAGAAGTGAGTGGTGAGTCTGTGAGTGTTGCTGTGAAGGCAGATGAAGAATTTTTGGGAACTACATAAGCTGATTGTGTTGGGAAGTTACTTGCCAGAGCAAATCTTCAGTATGGATGAAAATTCCCTGTTCTGGAAATGGATTTCTGAAAGGAGTTTTATCCATTAGGAGGCTGAGTCAATGTCAGATTTTAAGACTTTTAGAGACAGTATAACAGTTGCTTGAGGGCAGTGCTGCAGGCTGCGAGTTAGAACCCGTTAGGGTCTGGCACAGTGAGAACCCCAGGGCTCTCAAGCAATTCAGTACTTGCACTACCAGAGCAGTACAGGGGCAGTAAGAACTCCTGTTTCACGTTGCTGTTATGAATTGCCATGCCAGAGAAGTGGAGAAGTACTGTGTGGAGAATAGTGTACCTTTCTAGACTGTGCGTTGTGTTGATCATGCTCTTGCACATCGTCCTTTTATTCATGATCTTCATCCCCAGATCAGTGTGGTGGTTCTCCCTGCACCATCATCTCTTGGATACAGGCTTGCTCCCTGGGAAGGACTGTTGCTGCAGCTGAGGAAGATGCTGAGAGAACACTGATGCAATTTTCAGTGATTGTATGTTTTACAGTATTTTTATTTTGCCTTCATTCTTTATGGTAACTTAGCTGGGCGTGGAATTCTATCTTGACAGTCTTCTCTTAACATTTTGAACATATGTGCCAAGGATCTCTTACTGCTGGTGAAGTATGTGTTGTCAGACTAGTTGTTTTAAAAATATTTGTAGGGAACTTGATATTCTGCAGCTTCACTTACTTATGTTTATGTTGATTGGTATTGAGACTGACCATTGCATTTTCTGTTTTATAGCAATTTTTTTTAAATCTCTGAGTATTCTAAACCTTTTCAGGGTCATGTTTTGATTGTTTTCTTGTTTTCATTTTGTCTTGAGTGAATTTATCTCCCTTACAGTGGTTGATGTTGTGGATAATTGTGTTGTTAATTTTCCTCAGGTATACTGGAATTTGGCAGTTTAACTGGAATGAGAGGTGTTAACAGTCTCACCTCACCTTTTCCTTCCTAACAGTTTTGTGGTTGCTCTTTCTGGGTCTGTAACTCAGGACGCCTGATCATCATGAAGATGATGATAGTACCACATCCAGCCATTATGACAGCAAGAGGCTGGCTTCAATCTGGGTTCCTCCTGCTTCTTTCAGTGTACAGCTTTACATAATGCTTTTGTTGAGTTTCATTTCTGGAATTCTGGCCGCTCACTGGCTTTAAGCAGTGAACCTGGCCTCAGTTCTCTGCCTTAAGTGAGGCTCTTTTCACTCTCACTAAACGGCAGAAACTGAATTCCTGGCCCTCTTTGCTTGCCTGTAGACATGAAGCCCATTAGACTATTCTCATTGCTTCCTGTTTCTCTTCCAGTTATCATCTGTGAAAATATTCTTATTGAATTTTATGATGGATTTCACATAATTTACTGCCATTTTTCTTGGCTATGGCTATGGCATATATGGTGTAGTAGAGGCCTAACTAGCTGCCTCATCCTAGTGAGCCTTCCTGCCTTACAGGTATTGGGAAGTGAAAACTATGATGTAGGGACATCTAGAGTTCCTGCAGAGATTCAAATTTCATTAATCATATTTTCTGCCATGAGACTTGATTTGGAACTGAGTTGGTGGGGAAAGGATGGTAAGACATATGCAGGCATTTTGCCTGGTGCTACCCAGAGCTTGGTGTTTGCTGCTGGGTGTTGGCCTCAGGTTGCAGCCCTGGACTGTGTTCTCCAGAATAACAATTCTGGCAGCAACTTTCTGATCTCTAGTTGAAGCTAAAGCTTTTGTTCTCAGAGTAGTCGATCAGTGTGGGGGTACCTGATTCCTGGACTTTGGCTAGGCACTTGTGATACAGTAGCCAGTAGTTGGCACATGGAGCTGCCTTGCTTCCTAAGCTTT